>NC_081792.1:0-240000 GCF_963082965.1 Carassius carassius
TTAATAGTCAGTAAGGTACAGTAGTTGTTAGGTTTGGGTATTGGGTAGGATTAGGGATGTAGAATATTTTCATGTAGAATATGTGCTCTATAAGTACTAATAAATTGCCAATCTGCCAGTAAGACACTAGTACATAGTAAGAATTGGTCCTTTTTTTCCAATCTCACTTGCAATAAAAAAAAAGGTGTGCACATCCTATAAACCCAAACAGGGCTCAGGTGCAGTACAAATGAGACCAACTGAAGCAAAGAACAAACGGAATGTCCACACAATGATATAACTGCTCCATAACTGGACTTTGTTAGTTATTATTTGTTAGTTTTTTTTTTGTTTTTTTGTTTTTTTGCTTCAATCCCATAGAAATAAAAAACTGACCATTTGTAAAGAAAATATGGACTAGCAAAACTGCCATTTGGAAATAACTTTCAACCTTAAAATTTACTTTGGGATTAAAAACACACTTTAAGAGATTTGTCACATTCTGAGTTTGTTTGTTCTTTTTGTTTGTTTTCCTGTCTCTTTTTTCCTGTTTTGGTCTTGTGATCAGATTTCTAGTTTGATAATTAGTTGGTTCTACTCTCTTTCATTCCCTGCCTGTTTTGTCTATGTTTTCTGATTAATTAGAGTCCTCGGTTCAGATGTGTCTTTATTTAGCTCCTTAGTTTTCTGTGTATATAAGCCTTCAGTTTGAGTTAGTTCTTTGTCCTGTATTGTCTTTATGTACTAGAGCAGTGATCCTCACTATTTTTTTCACAAGAGCCACATTGGCAGAGCAAAATCAAAAGGCGAGCCACTTTTACGACAACATACTGTCACCTTTGCAAATGTGCATTTCTACATATAAATTGGACATCCCACAAAAAAGAAATAACACGGCCAATACATTTTCGTTTAAGAACAGATTTACTTTAATAGTGGGATGAGCGAAAGCTGGCATGCATGTCAAACAAAATGCCCCCAAAAGAAAAAAAAATCTCTATGTTTTCAGTGCTGATGCATTCATGTCAAAGTCAAAGTCACCTTTATTTATATAGCGCTTTAAACAAAATACATTGCGTCAAAGCAACTGAACAACATTCATTAGGAAAACAGTGTCAATAATGAAAAAATTATAGTTAAAGGCAGTTCATCATTGAATTCAGTTATGTCATCTCTGTTCAATTAAATAGTGTCTGTGCATTTATTTGCAATCAAGTCAACGATATCGCTGTAGATGAAGTGTCCCCAACTAAGCAAGCCAGAGGCGACAGCGGCAAGGAACCGAAACTCCATCGGTGACAGAATGGAGAAAAAAACCTTGGGAGAAACCAGGCTCAGTTGGGGGGCCAGTTCTCCTCTGACCAGACGAAACCAGTAGTTCAATTCCAGGCTGCAGCAAAGTCAGATTGTGCAGAAGAATCATCTGTTTCCTGTGGTCTTGTCCTGGTGCTCCTTTGAGACAAGGTCTTTACAGGGGATCTGTATCTGGGGCTCTAGTTGTCCTGGTCTCCGCTGTCTTTCAGGGATGTAGAGGTCCTTTCTAGGTGCTGATCCAGCATCTGGTCTGGATACGTACTGGATCCGGGTGACTGCAGTGACCCTCTGATCTGGACACAGACTGGATCTGGTGGCCACGGTGACCTCGGAACAAGAGAGAAACAGACAAATATTAGCGTAGATGCCATTCTTCTAATGATGTAGCAAGTACATAGGGTGTTATGGGAAGTGTTTCCGTTTCTGGTTTACCTAATTAATGCAGCCTAAAAATCCTTTAACGGATTTGGATAATTAAAGCATATTAGTATGTTATGTGTATGCCAGGTTAAAGAGATGGGTCTTTAATCTAGATTTAAACTGCAAGAGTGTGTCTGCCTCCCGAACAATGTTAGGTAGGTTATTCCAGAGTTTAGGCGCCAAATAGGAAAAGGATCTGCCGCCCGCAGTTGATTTTGATATTCTAGGTATTATCAAATTGCCTGAGTTTTGAGAACGTAGCGGACGTAGAGGATTATAATGTAAAAGGAGCTCATTCAAATACTGAGGTGCTAAACCATTCAGGGCTTTATAGGTAATAAGCAATATTTTAAAATCTATACGATGCTTGATAGGGAGCCAGTGCAGTGTTGACAGGACCGGGCTAATATGGTCATACTTCCTGGTTCTAGTAAGAACTCTTGCTGCTGCATTTTGGACTAGCTGTAGTTTGTTCACTAAGCGTGCAGAACAACCACCCAATAAAGCATTACAATAATCTAACCTTGAGGTCATAAAAGCATGGATTAACATTTCTGCGTTTGACATTGAGAGCATAGGCCGTAATTTAGATATATTTTTGAGATGCAAAAATGCAGTTTTACAAATGCTAAAAACGTGGCTTTCTAAGGAAAGATTGCGATCAAATAGCACACCTAGGTTCCTAACTGATGACGAAGAATTGACAGAGCAACCATCAAGTCTTAGACAGTGTTCTAGGTTATTACAAGCGGAGTTTTTAGGTCCTATAATTAACACCTCTGTTTTTTTACTCGTCATCCAGTTTTTTATATCGACTATGCAATCCATTAGTTTTTCAAATTGGTGTGTTTCACCGGGCTGCAAAGAAATATAGAGTTGAGTATCATCAGCATAACAGTGAAAGCTAACACCATGTTTCCTGATGATATCTCCCAAGGGTAACATATAAAGCGTGAAGAGTAGCGGCCCTAGTACTGAGCCTTGAGGTACTCCATACTGCACTTGTGATCGATAGGATACATCTTCATTCACTGCTACGAACTGATGGCGGTCATATAAGTACGATTTAAACCATGCTAATGCACTTCCATTAATGCCAACAAAGTGTTCAAGTCTATGCAAAAGAATGTTGTGGTCAATTGTGTCAAATGCAGCACTAAGATCCAATAAAACTAATAGAGAGATACACCCATGATCAGATGATAAGAGCAGATCATTTGTAACTCTAAGGAGAGCAGTCTCAGTACTATGATACGGTCTAAATCCTGACTGGAAATCCTCACATATACCATTTTTCTCTAAGAAGGAATATAATTGTGAGGATACCACCTTTTCTAGTATCTTGGACAGAAAAGGGAGATTCGAGATTGGTCTATAATTAACTAGTTCTTTGGGGTCAAGCTGTGGTTTTTTGATGAGAGGCTTAATAACAGCCAGTTTGAAGGTGTTGGGGACATATCCTAATGACAATGAGGAATTAATAATAGTCAGAAGAGGATCTATGACTTCTGGAAGCACCTCTTTTAGGAGCTTAGATGGTATAGGGTCTAACATACATGTTGTTGGTTTAGATGATTTAACAAGTTTATACAATTCTTCCTCGCCTATAGTAGAGAATGAGTGGAACTGTTCCTCAGGGGGTCTATAGTGCACTGTCTGATGTGTACTGTAGCTGACGGCTGAATGGTTGCAATTTTATCTCTAATAGTATCGATTTTAGAAGTAAAGTAGTTCATAAAGTCATTACTGCTGTGATGTTGGGAAATGTCAACACTTGTTGAGGCTTTATGTTTCGTTAATTTAGCCACTGTATTGAATAAATACCTGGGGTTATGTTTGTTTTCTTCTAAAAGAGAAGAAAAGTAATCAGATCTAGCAGTTTTTAATGCTTTTCTGTAGGATATGTTACTTTCCCGCCAAGCAATACGAAATACCTCTAGTTTTGTTTTCCTCCAGCTGCGCTCCATTTTTCGGGCTGCTCTCTTTAGGGTGCGAGTATGCTCATTATACCATGGTGTCAAACTGTTTTCCTTAACCTTCCTTAAGCGTAAAGGAGTAACTGTATTTAAAGTGCTAGAAAAGAGAGAGTCCATAGTTTCTGTTACATCATCAAGTTCTGAAGTTTTGGATATGCTAAGGAACTTGGATACATCAGGAAGATAACTTAAAAAGCAGTCTTTTGTGTTAGAAGTGATGGTTCTTCCATACTTGTAACAAGAAGTAGGATTTACAATTTTGGCTATATGAAGTTTGCACAAAACTAAATTATGATCTGAGATATCATCACTTGGCTGATTTCTAATGATTGGCTGATTGGCTAATTTCAACACCATCAACATCAATTCCATGTGACAGTATTAAATCTAGAGTATGATTTCGACAATGAGTAGGTCCTGAAACGTGTTGTCTAACACCAATAGAGTTCAGAATGTCTATAAATGCTGATCCCAATGCATCTTTTTCATTATCAACATGGATATTAAAATCACCAACTATTAAGACTTTATCTGCAGCCAGAACTAACTCGGATGTAAAATCACCAAACTCTTTAATAAAGTCTGTATGGTGCCCTGGTGGCCTGTATACAGTAGCCAGTACAAACATAACAGAGGATTTATCATTAACATTTGTTTCTCTGGATAATGTTATATGAAGCACCATTACTTCAAATGAGTTATACTTGAAGCCTGCCCTCTGAGAAATCCTGAAAACGTTGTTATAAATTGAAGCAACACCTCCACCTTTGCCTTTTAGACGCGGCTCATGTTTATAACAGTAATCTTGGGGGGTGGACTCATTTAAAATAATGTAATCATCAGGTTTTAGCCAGGTTTCTGTCAAACAGAGTACATCTATATTATGATCAGTGATCATATTATTTACAAAAAGTGTTTTCGTAGAAAAGGATCTGATATTCAATAAGCCAAGCTTTATCATTTGTTTATCCATATTGCTTCTGTTTTTTATTTGTTGAACCTCAATTAAATTGTTAATCTTAACTTGGTTTGGACGTTTTTTGTTTTTTCTAGTTCGGGGAACAGACACAGTCTCTATCATGTAACATTTAAGGGCACCTTAAAGCTGTCACAACGAACCGGCAAAATTAATGATTATGAATATGTAAAATATAGCAGAAGACATTAAATTTTTTTTTATGTCTGTCGGCTAGAAAGATGCTGACTCGTGATCTTCGCAGTAGTGAACGCGCCTGAGAGAAATGCACATTTCATACGGGAGGGAGAGCAGTCTGTTTTCTTGTTTTGTTTAAAAGTAGACATTTCAATCTTTATATATAGCCTATTTGTCGGGTCTGTGAGGCAAGTAGGCTATACGCTGAGTTTCGGTTCATTCATGAGACAAACTCCAGGTTCACACCGGCTCCTTCGTATCGTGGTTATCTATTTTCTATTTACTTCTTATTAAATCCAGACAATTGGTTGATGAAACCTTGAATAAAATTAAGATACAATTAATACAAAACGAAATCAAATTTAAAGACAGGCTTTGTGCTTTCTGTTTGAGGTCTCAGTGAAAGTTTTAAAGCAGTCTTAGTGCCGCTGTCAGAGCGCTCACGTCCGTAACGGAGAACTGTCCCGTCCATAAATTTTTTTTAATTTTTTTTTTTTTATACATTTCTAAATAAATGCGACTTATAGTCCAGTGCGAGGCTAGGCCTATATGTTATTTCTTCTTCATGGCGCATTTTTTGACTGATTCGCCTTATAGGCTACTCCGGAGCGACTTATATTGATAGGCTACACCTGTATGAATTCTCATTTTACTTTTTGAACTCCATTATTGACCCGAGTTTTGCTTGAAAATAGTCTACTGTTGATGACTGTGCAAGACTAATGGATTCAGGGTCAGGCTTGAATGAGCATGTTTCAGACTCGTGGTGTGAGCAGAGCGAAATTGGAGCGGGAAATGCGACGCTCCGTCCACCGTCCTTTTGAATTTGAAGCCCTGAAGGCAAGTGGCAGTGTGATACTGTAAGCTACTATGCGAGCCGCCAGTTATAGCTTGACGAGCCGCATGCGGCTCGCGAGCCACGCAATGAGTAACTGTGTACTAGAGTGTGTTCATGCTAGTTTGGATTCTCCTGTTATCACCTGTGTTTTGGTTTTCTTATTAAAGACTTTGAATCAGCACATCTATGTATATTGTGACTAAAACACGCCAGAATCTTGACAAGATTAGATTTGATTACCTGTGTGTAAACAACTTCTATTCACTCTTTCTGATTCATGCAGATCAGTGAAAACTTGGATTGTTATAAATGACAGAAACTGAAAATCTGTGTGGTTGCTTTGCAGTGAACAGCTGTCACTAGATCAGCACTGGAACCCTGGACTGACCAATCAAAGGACAGAAACACACTATCCACTTTACATTCATCCTGATGAACAGTCTCAGTTTACTCAGTCAAGCAAGGGAAACAGTGGTTCTGTTTTAGCAGATGTCCTTGACGTGGATTTCCCTGAAAGAAGTTTAGGCAGTTTCATGTGCTGATGAAATGACTAAATCAATGGATAGATACAGATTTCAAACTAAAGTACTGACCAGGTAACAACGTCACATGTGTAACTCTGTATATGGATATCTGCAAGTAATCACATTTATGTGTGTGAAGTGTAACTGTGCTGAAAGATGCTGTATTTACTGAGTCAGACAGTGATGGCAGGCAGGAGTTTCACTGGTGTCTGAAGGCCCCTGATCTTGTGCATGTGATTATTAGCTTTATGTTGTGCTGCTGTAAGAGTCCCGGTTGAAATCTCCATGAGCATCATTCACTGTGCTGGCCTGGATGATTGCTTAGCAACTGGATTTAGTGTTTTCATGCTCTGAAGCTTTTCATCAGTGGAATGTGTCAAAACCATGAATATAAGTTGGACGAAAACCCCGCTGAGGACATGAGCTGTACATCTGTTCTATGCTACATCAGCGCACCAACCATCACATTTTATTCAAACTTTGCAGGTTAGGGATTGGCCGACTTTTAGAGTTGAAGGAAACTCAAGTCAGAGAGTCAGTACTGTAATGGCAGTCCAATTTTTCAACATACACAAGGGGAATCCAAAAGGCAGAGATGAGTAGGCAGGCGAATGGGTCAAACACTAACATCAGTCCAATCAGGCAGTGAATCCAATGGGGCAATCCAAGAAGCAAGAACGTGAAAACAGGCAGAATCATACACAAACAGGCAGTCAAAATAACCAATGGGAAAACGCTTGGTAAGACAGGTAAACTGGCAATACTTCACAATCTGTGAACACGCTGACTCGTGTTAAATATTACCAAACAGGAAATGATTGTAGAAGCAGAGGGAGTGGTGAACAGTCAGTACTCGGGTGAGGGCTCCCTCTGCTGGCGCGGCGTTACATGTTTAAACCACTTGACTTGACTCTTGCTTTACAGTTTGGGAAGAAATGCATAGTTTTCACAACGTTCATTTAAGATAAGATATCAGGAGACGTCAGAAGTACTGGTAGTAAAATGAATCTTTCTGCAGTATTGTTAGTACTGATTCAGTTCTGCATACGTGAATAATTTATTTAATAACTGGCAGCTTAATTGAGAAATACTTGAAGTTAAACTACTTGGGAACACAGTTTAAGGCTCTGTCACTAGTTTATTTGTGATGGTCCTACAGTTTGACAAATACAGTTTATGATTGAGCTGGTAAAATATGCGTGCATAAACATGTCAAAACAATCAACATAATGTCAAAATGTTGTTGAAAATAGATGTGGATAGAGTTAAGCATGTCATAATGTAGGCCATGTCAACTAGTTAACCACCTTTTTTAACTGAAATGAATATTATTTTGAACATTGTGATATTTCATTGTGATAGTTCTGTAGAAAATAAAATGAAGGTTTCTGGTTGTTAGCAGTGTGACAATAATATAAATGTCATTGGTATTTCAGTCACATCTTCAGGGTTTGATTCAGTCATTTTCAGAGGAGTTTCTCACACTGTGAAGCAACAGACCAGTCAGTCAGTCAGATCAGTCAGATCAAAACATTCCTTTAGTTTCTTTACCCACTGTTGAGATGTGTCATTTATTTTTTTCACACCATTGATGTGAATGTGGGGTGGAACTGTTTGCAGTTAACAGAAATTACTGGGCAGCTTTACATTCCTCAGAACTGTAAAGAATTGTGGGTGACCTCTGCTTGGGATTGACGCTGTGACCTCTGACCTCTGACATGCCAACACCTTCAGCAGCTGCTACCTCCATCCCCACCAACACTGGACTTATGTCAGTCCCCGGCAGTGGATTGTACATCATGTGTTCACACATCACTGGATGCTTGAGAATTACATTAATATTGGTGTGTTTCTTTAAACATGGGTAAAAGTTTGGTTTTTCTTTGAAAATATATAAATACTGCTGTGGATTTTATTGCAATCATTAATTATGTATTTTATTAAATTTTTTTGTGCCATGTAACTTCAGTTTTTCTTTTTTTTTTTTTCATTCAATATGGGTATCATAAATGCAGCAACATATGTATCAATGTTAAAAGAGGTTTGGTTCACATAATTTAATTAAAAACTAGAAAGCGTCAATACAGCATCATAAAACTCTGACCTTCAAAATCTTTTTCCAGACTAAATGAATTGTTGGAGACATTAAATCCAGCCTCTTTAACCCTCACCTCTTGTCACTGTAATGAGCAATGCATTATGTAGTGCTGAAATGTTTCTTAATCAACACAAAACAGAAAAGTTGAAAGCGGATCAATAGTTTTTCAGTTTGACCTCTGTGAGGACCACGTGTTCCCAACAGGAAAGTTAATCCCAGGACAACAGCTGCTGGCTCCCAGAATTCCTGGTGTGTGTGTTGCACAACAAGGGTTAAAACCAAGCACACTCTTTCACATTATCTACACATCACCAGTAATTCATTTCATATACACAACTTCTATCAAAACTCATTTTTGATTGCATATACATGTGACTTTTATACTAATTCTGACTCTGCTGTCCTGACGAATGGCACTTTGTTTTGTAAGGGACTCTTAATAAATACTTAAATCTGTTGTAAATCTTACTTTGCCAAATAAGCCAAACATCACTGTAGCTTGGCGTCAGATGTGTTGTGTGTATGTCATGGCTGACAGATACTCTGTGTTTGCTGTTCCTGCCATATGGCCATCAGTAAACACTTTCTGAGTGTCTGAAGACGGTCCAGGTCGGTACGGGTGGGCTAGCGCAGTGTCTCTCTCAATCGTGGCCTGCTGTAGTACTAAGCAGATTATTTTTAGCATATTGTTTACCATCTAGATCTAACTCTATCCAAAGTCTGCCTCTCACCAGATACCTCTACACTTCACCGCTATCACCTACATAAAACACTTGTCAAACATGTAGGCATGCAACCATTTGAGAATTTTACCGTGTGATTAAGAAGTTCCTGTGTGCTCAGAACGAGCAGGAGGCTGTTCTGGTCATTCCTCGGATACTGAATGTGACACAATTAGCTTCACAAATGCAGAATGCAATGCCCTGTACTTTGGCTGCCAAGATGTACTCAGCCGTCTGCATTTTGATCATTACAAATAATAGGCTCTCCTCGGGGTGAAATTAGCCCCAGTGACAGGTTTACAGAGATCCTGGGAAATGAGGCATACTAAAAGATTAATAGGTAGATGTCCATGCTGCTGAAACTCACTGTTCTTTGTTTCTTAAGTTGTATTTTTTCTACCAAGAGCAATTTTTTAATGAAAATTATTTCAAAGTAAATCCAACACCATTTTTTCTTCAGTGTCCTTTTGTGGTCGCTGTACTTATGCAATAAGCAGACTGTTTCTGCCAGAAGCCAAAACTATGCAGGACAGCCTGTGAATAATTCCCAGTCTCATGCACAGAATGGTGAGAGCTGGCCCATTTGATTATTAATGTAAGCACAGAGTGAACTGAACCACACGAGTGACCATAGGACGAATCGGCACAGACCCTTTGCTAAAATTCATTTGGCCCTATTAATAATAATTAGCTTCTTCTCCAGTTATTTCAGTTGCACACATATTCAAAGCACAAGCTGTTTCTTGGTGCTCAATGCCTCATTTGGTCTTATGTTGAGCGTGAGTTGAGCACACTGGGTGGTCTCACAGTGTCGAGAAAAGACATAGGTCATTATTGCTTTGCAAGTGAACCGTATGTTAAGCAATAACTATTAGCTTGATGCTGGCCATAAAGCAAATACACTCTTCAGGATAGCGAGTGATTAACAGATTTCCTTATATCCCAGACAATAAGCATGCCAGATATTTCAGAGAACTAGTTATCTAGCTAACTACACAACTCTGAACAACACACCATTAACAGCAAGAGAGAAACGATGGCACAGTCTAGTAATTCCCAAGCTTCAGATACGACTGACTGACCTGCTCTCGCTCTGCTGGCATCTGTCATCCTCTGGTGTGAGCAGATCCACATGCGCACATCGCTTTAATTTAAAGTTCACAGCCATTACTACCTTTTGGTATGAATGCTTTATGGTTTGCAAAGTTGTCAGAATTACACTTGTTGTTGTGTTGGCAGTGTGGTCAAATCATGATGGGATGGAGCGGGGGGAGCGGGGGTGTCCATGATTTGTCTGTGTCACTGCCACACAGAGCATATCAAGATATGAATTCCAGATGTTTGGCAAGTCAGCAAAGATAAGTGCAACTTGTCATATGATTTTGCACAATTTAGCATCCAGAAAGAGATGAACAGCACACAAAGATAAAAGTAAGTGACCCCGTCTCCATCTGATTGCTAGAAAGGATGATGGTTTGACTAGCGTGTGAAATTAGCAGACGTGTGTGTGACCGCAGGCTGTTTCTGTGATCTGTTGAACATTCTGTCATTCGCCAGTAAAGATTTATTTAGCGTTCAGCTGACAGGTTCCCTTGAGAAAGCAAATAAAGTGGGCAATAGTGGCAGCACTCATTTCCTTCCGCCCTACAGTATCACCATCTTCAGCTGCAAGGTCACAGGAAGTGCTGCAGAGAGAGAAAGCGACATCCTCTGAGCGGGTCATTACACATTGATCACTGTGCTGTTTGGCATTAGCTATGCACCTGCAGCAAAAGCCTCCTTATTTTTCACACGTGTTTCTTAATAATGCAGTACAGTACATGAACATCTGCAATTAAACCAATTCATGTTTCAAAGCAGGTCCCGCCTTCTGGATGTTTGTGTAAAGAACGAATCCTTCAGGTGCTGCAAACTATGTGATGCAAACGCCTGAATAGGCACGCAAAGAACTATAGTTATTAATCCAGGTGTTTGAGTTGTTGTCATCTATTTTGGAGTGATCGAAATATATTCTAAATATAAACTTGTTCTGTCGATGAGCGTGATTTCTGGAAAGATCACTCACTGCTTTGGTTATCAACATAGAATCAGAATAACACTGAATGCACTGAAACACTGAAGTCGTGTGTATGTGTGTGTGTGTTTTCCTCTCAGAGTCTTTACTGTGCTAAAGGTGAAATCATATCCATAATCTCTCTGGATGCTTGACATGATTACCCAACACACTGCATTACAGCGGGCTGATGCAGCTACATTCATCTAATCTAAGGTTTCTCAAATTGACATTGCTCTTTTATTGAATTAAGATTTGGAATTAATATGAGACTCTTTAATATTAGTTTTATTGTTGGGTTTTCGTTGCTCAATCATTTGAAAGCCCAGTGAAATTGAAGTACAACATGTCCACAAGCTCTAATTCAATGTGCTAATCCAGAGCCCAGGGGGACGAGAGATTAGCTCGGATTTACTGTTTCATGAAGGCAAAAATGACATTATGAAAAGAAATTAATTGGCTAGATCAGCATGCCAGGGGAGGATGGTGCAGCCATGCTGTATTTTATATATCCTTCACTTTTAATGTTTGACACTTACAGGCAGTAAGTTTGCTGAAGTGACGTCGGTCAGAGTGAAGGTACACTCGTTCATGTAAGCTCTTTAAAAATGCTGGAATTATGAAAGTATTAAAGCCAACTTGACAAAACAATACAATGACATCTTCACTGCACTTCATTAGATGAAGACAATAATCACAAATTTACAACACTGCACTACTGATTGAAGTATCGCCTACAACCCAAGACTGTATGCAGGAATGGCAAGTATTTCAGATACGTGTATTGAAAATATGTTTTTGAAATACAAAATGTAATTTATATTTAAATACATTTAAGTTTAGTATTTTTGTATTTTCAAAATCATTTGTGCCAGTCAGCTTTTTTATTAAGCTGCGCGGATTTCCTATATCAATCCCCGAAACCCAGCTGACATGTACACAAGCTGAAGATATCATAGAAAACTGCTTCATCTAGCATTGGGCAGAAAAAAATAAATAAAATACATAAATAAAAATCCTGAAACAAACTTCGATTTGCATGATTTTGCTTGAAATTATGTCACACTAGTTCGTTCTTCAATATCACTTAAAGTACACTGGGAACTTAATTCACAATCAAATAAAAAATGATAATAATAATCTTAAATTTTGCGGCTATATCTACTGCATTATGTATAATCTACCCTAACTATAAGCCTAACTGTTTTCAAGTACCCTTAAAGTGCCCCTATTTCCAAGAATGCCTTGTCACGGTTCATGAATGCACCGTCTCCTGCTGTATTCATGTTACGTCATGTTGATTGTTTCATGTGGGTGTTGCCGCTGATCGTCTGATCAGCGGCAGGTGCAACTCATTCCAACTGCCTATTTAACGCCCTGTCTTTCGTCTCTTGTTTGTCAGATCGTTGTTTGGGGTCCTCCGTGTTAGATGTCTGATTCTCGTGTTCCTGCCTTGCTTTGTCTCCTGTTTTGGTTTGCTCTGGATTGTTCCCTTCGCACACGGATTATCATCACCTCACTCGGATCTACCACCACCGTCATCTGTACCAGCGCACTCAACTCACCTACTCACCAGTCTGTGTTGCCATCGAGGTTCCTGCGTCACTCTCCAACCTTCAATCAGCACATCATTTAAAATAAACACTGTTTACTTGCTTTTGCCTCCTGTCTCACTTACCTAGCGTTACAGAATGATCTGACCATCATGGAGGCAGCGAGTACTCAACCATCTGCTCTCGAGGAATTTATCAGCGCCAGTGTTCGGAGGATGGCTCCCAGGAGAGGAATCTTAACGACACTGGTCGCATGGTTAAAGCCCTGGTGACGCAGGTGTCCGAGCTCACTCAACAATTCCAGCTACTTCGAGCTCCCACTGCGCCGCCCACACCGCCTGTTCTCCCTATACCACCGGTGACCCCCTCCCAGCCGGAACCACGTCTCCCGATCCCGGAGACATACTCGGGTGAGCCCAACTTCTGTAGAGCATTTCTAACCCGCTGTGACATGCACTTTTCCCTACAGCCCAGAACCTTTGCTAATGAAAGGGCCATGGTGGCCTTTGTGTTGACGCTACTCTCTGGGAGGGCGGCATTATGGGGGACAGCGGTGTGGGAGAACCGGGATCCATGCTGCGCCTCGTTTCAGGCACTCTCCGCCGAGATGAGACGGGTCTTCGATCGGGCCGTCGCAGGACAGGAGGCAGCCAGGAGGCTGGCGGAGTAACGCAAGCATGAGAGATCCGTCTCGGACTATTCTATCGAGTTCCGGACCCTGGCGGTGGAGTGTCATTGGAATGAGGAGGCGAAGTGGGACATGTTCCTGCATGGGCTGGCTGACCGCGTCCAGAAGGAGATCTACGCCCTGGATCTTCCCACATCCCTCAACGGACTGATTGAGCTGGCCTTGCGGGTCGACGCACGTCTGACGTGGATGGAAAGGAGAAGCTTACCCAGCACCAGATCTAGGGGACCTGCAGACGTGCGATCCAGCGGCGGGGACGCGGTCAGCCCCGCCTACGATCACGAGCCCATGCAGGTAGGGCGAGCTCGGCTTTCCCGGGAGGAGAAGGAGAGGCGGAGGTCCCTTGGCCTGTGTCTCTACTGCGGGGGAGCCGGACGTCATAGATCCTCTTCTGACTATTATTAATTCCTCATTGTCATTAGGATATGTCCTCAAAACCTTCAAACTGGCTGTTATTAAGCCTCTCATCAAAAAACCACAACTTGACCCCAAAGAACTAGTTAACTATAGACCAATCTCGAATCTCCCTTTTCTGTCCAAGATACTAGAAAAGGTGGTATCCACACAATTATATTCCTTCTTAGAGAAAAATGGTATATGTGAGGATTTCCAGTCAGGATTTAGACCGTATCATAGTACTGAGACTGCTCTCCTTAGAGTTACAAATGACCTGCTCTTATCATCTGATCGTGGGTGTATCTCTCTATTAGTTTTATTGGATCTTAGTGCTGCGTTTGACACAATTGACCACAGCATTCTTTTGCATAGACTTGAACACTTTGTTGGCATCAGTGGAAGTGCATTAGCATGGTTTAAATCGTACTTATATTACCGCCATCAGTTTCGTAGCAGTGAATGAAGATGTATCCTATCGATCACAAGTGCAGTATGGAGTACCTCTAGGCTCAGTACTAGGGCCGCTACTCTTCACGCTTTATATGTTACCCTTGGGAGATATCATCAGGAAACATGGTGTTAGCTTTCACTGTTATGCTGATGATACTCAGCTCTATATTTCTTCGCAGCCTGGTGAAACACACCAATTTGAAAAACTAATGGATTGCATAGTCGATATAAAAAACTGGATGACGAGTAATTTCTTACTGCTAAATTCTGAAAAAACAGAGTTATTAATTATAGGACCTAAAAACTCTGCTTGTAATAACCTAGAACACTGTCTAAGACTTGATGGTTGCTCTGTCAACTCTTCGTCATCAGTTAGGAACCTAGGTGTGCCATTTGATCGCAATCTTTCCTTAGAAAGCCACGTTTCTAGCATTTGTAAAACTGCATTTTTCCATCTCAAAAATATATCTAAATTACGGCCTATGCTCTCAATGTCAAATGCAGAAATGTTAATCCATGCATTTATGACCTCAAGGTTAGATTATTGTAATGCTTTATTGGGTGGTTGTTCTGAACGCTTAGTAAACAAACTACAGCTAGTCCAAAATGCAGCAGCAAGAGTTCTTACTAGAACCAGGAAGTATGACCATATTAGCCCGGTCCTGTCAACACTGCACTGGCTTTGGGTTGAGGGTTTCACCCCCAGAGCAATGGTCAAACCGAGAGAACCAACCAAGATTTGGAAAGGGTGTTGTGATGTTTGGTCTCCAAGAATCCTTCCTCCTGGAGCAAACAATTGTCTATGGTGGAGTACGTCCACAATACCTTACCAGTATCAGCTATGGGCCTATCTCCTTTTGAGTGTAGTGTAGGTTACCAGCCACCTATTTTTCCCAGTATGGAATCCAAAGTCGCGGTCCCCTCCGTTCACGGCTTCGTCCAGAGGTGTCACCGCACTTGGACTAGAGCCCGCGAGACTCTACTCCAAGTGGGGGCGCGCACCAAGGCCAAAGCCGATCGCTATCGGTCTAAGCCTCCCGTATACGTCGTGGGTCAAAAAGTGTGGCTTTCTACTAAGAATATTCCTCTCCGCTCCGTATCTAATAAATTGGCTCCCAAATTTATTGGCCCGTTTACCGTCACCAAGATCATTAGTCCAGTGGCAGACCGCCTTAAACTCCCTCCTGCGTACAGGAGAATTCATCCCGCCTTTCACGTATCTAAAATAAAGCCCGTATTTCATTCTCCCATTAATCCGCCTATCCCGGTACCCCCCCCGCCGCGACTCGTAGATGGGGAAACCACCTATTCGGTTAATCGCATTCTGGACTCTAGACGGAGGGGACGCGGATTTCAGTACTTGGTGGACTGGGAGGGTTACGGTCCAGAGGAGAGAAGTTGGGTACCTGCTAGGGACATCCTGGATCACTCCTTTATCGTTGATTACAATCGACAGGTAAGAGATTCTGGGGACGCCAGGAGGCGTCCTTAGGAGGAGGGTTACTGTCACGTTTCATGAATGCACTGTCTACTGCTTTATTCATGTTACGTCATGTTGATTGTCTCATGTGGGTGTTGCCGCTGATCGTCTGATCAGCGGCAGGTGCAACTCATTCCAACTGCCTATTTAACTCCCTGTCTTTCGTCTCTTGTTTGTCAGATCGTTGTTTGAGGTCCTCCGTGTTAGATGTCTGATTCTCGTGTTCCTGCCTTGCTTTGTCTCCTGTTTTGGTTTGCTCTGGATTGTTCCCTTCGCACACGGATTATCATCACCTCACTCGGATCTACCACCACCGTCATCTGTACCAGCACACTCAACTCACCAGTCTGTGCAGCCATCGAGGTTCCTGCGTCACTCTCCAACCTTCCATCAGCACATCATTTACAATAAACACTGTTTACTTGCTTTTGCCTCCTGTTTCACTTACCTAGCGTTACATGCCTTTCATGCAATGTGTAATGTAGCTGTATGTGATTGTAAATGATCTGCAAACTTGTAAAGCTGAAAGTGCATGATAAATAAAGTTATTGTTATATGTTCTATGTCCTATGTTCTATGTTGGCCAGCCGCGAACAACTTAACCCCGTCCACAAACACATCATTCTACTGATGACTGCTTCTCTAATCACGGGATTCTAGTGATGGGAAGTTCTGATCATTTTACAGACTCAGACTTTTGAGTTTCGTTCAGCAAAATCTTTTTTCGAGTCATTTCGTTCATTTTAGCAAAATGTAATTAAAATGTTACGTGTTACTTCCCCAACACATCTAGTACTTACGCAAACGTTGATCATACTACAAACAATTTACAAACTACAAACTACAAACATACAAAACTAAAATGCTATAAGATATAGAAAAGATTAATTAATTCTTGCCTGTGATTAGCTCACCTCACCTCTTGTCTGACAAGTCTTCGGGTTCAAGTCATTCTTTAATCACGCGACAGGCCCATACTCTAAACCAATGCAGTCTTGAGCCGGAAAGAGAATTGATTAGTTAATCTCATGAATCTTTCGGGTCGATTCATTACTTAATCACGTGACAGACCCATACGCTAGTTCTGACATTCATGTCACTATGTTTTTGTTACCGTTTCTTCAGGATCTGTGGTGTGTTATTATTTTATAAATAAATAAAGCCCTGTTATAAATAAAATATTGTTTAATTTGTCTTTTTGACTGTCTATCAGTAAATAAACACCAGGCTATATAATTATATAATAATCCAAGCCTACAATACAAAGTATTTATAGCCTAGTTTGTTCATTTTTACTCCAATTTTGAGTTTGCTGGTATAATAATTGCTTTTCCTAGGCAAACTTGACAATTTGGTCTAACATGTGTACAAGAAGATTGCTCAAAAAGGACATAATGACATAAATTAAAAGCAAATAATATTTTGAATCCTAAACAAGTAACACTACAGTTATATAGTCTAATCTGAAGGGTGAACTCAAAAGACATAAATCATACAACAAGGTCATTTTTGAAGATTAAATTTCACTGTACAAAAAAAATAAATAAATAAATAAATCTCTTCTTTATCAAAGTGATTTCGCCATCATATGGACAAAATTTAAAGCATAACCAGTAATTATAATAAAAAATAATAATAAGTACTATGCACCCATTTGTAAGGAAGGTTGTAAACTAACTAATTACTCTAGCCAATGTTGTCACGTCACATGACAAAAGAACAAACAACCCGAAGACCCGAAAGATGAACTAATCAATTCTCTTTCCGGCTCAATACTGCATTCTTTTACTGTCTATGGTTTTAGCGTACGGGTCTGTCACGCGATTAAGGAAGGAGTCAAAAACCCGATAGACCCGAACTATGAACTAATCAATTCTCTTTCCCGCTCAGATTGCATTGGGTTTAGCGCAGTGGTGGTAAGTAACAAAGTAAAAATACTTTGTTACTTTACTTAAGTATTTTTTTCGGGGATCTGTACTTTACTTGAGTATGTTTTATTTGCATCTACTTTCACTCTTACTCCACTACTATATTAAAGACAAAGTTTACTTTTTACTCCGATACATTTCCCCATGCCCGCTCCAAGTATTTATTACACTGGTTTTCAAAACCAATGAAAAACGTGGTTTTCTTTTGAAAAAAAGAACGCGCGACTTCGCGAGTTCTTTGCCAACATACGCTCACGCAGCAGTTAGTTCGAGGTGGAAGATGACCTTTAAAACAGGTGATAGTGCATCCCTTGCTGCCCGCAATGACCCCGCAATGATACTTCTAATTACAGGATCGTCTTTACTGATGAGATGCTCATGAAAATCGCATTCGATTTTTTGCACAGCCCTACTGAAATTTCATTCATCCGTGGCAGGCAAAAAATACATTTCAGACGATAAGAATCTCCCTTGACTTCAGTGAATTCGAACATATCCTCGTGAGGAAACATATGAGATATGGCCATGGGTGATCTTTACTGTCTTTGGCCATATCTCATATGTTATATGTTTCCTCACGAGGATATGTTCACAACAAATCCTGCCCAGTTGCTCAAATGTTGACTTACTTAATTTATTTACCATGACAAAAAGTTGTGTAGACAAATAATATATTTTTTAGGGCTGCAACAACTAATCGATAATGAAAATGATCAAGAAAAAATTCATTATCGATTAGTTGGGTCTCTGACATCACTGTGTAAAATTCCAGTCAGTGATGTCACTTCACAATGGCACCCTCGAATCTGAGAAAACATATTGAGGCGAGTTGACGTTAATGTTGTTACAATTGTTAGCCAAGTGATTTCATATTGAAACACGCCTTGTAAACAGCTAGCTAACGCATATTGATGCTAATGGTGGCAGACTTGGGGTTTTGTGTGATTAAACCATAAGCTGATGCTGGAGAGAATCAAGCTAGTAAGCTCGTCAAGGATGATCCAGTCGGAGGTAGACTTGGAAAAGCTGACTAGACAAGCATCACACACATGACCAGCATCGGCCAATAGTGAGCCTACATGGTGACGTGCAACACAGACGCGCTGCGCTATTACACTACGTGAAAAAACTCGAGGCCCAGAGAGAAGGAAATGAATAGTGGAATAAAGTTGTTATTTTAGTTTTTTTTTTTTTTTGCACACAAAAAGTATTCTCGTCACTTTATAAACTTAAGATTGAGCCACTGTAGTCACTTGGACTATATTAACGATCTCTTTAATAACTTTTCTGGGCCAGCAAGTTTCATTCCCATAGAAGCCTATGGAGGAGTGATCCAGCTCTCAGATTTAATTAAAAATATCTTAATTTGTGTTCCGAAGATGAACAAAGGTCTTATGGGGTTGGAACAACATGAAGGTGAGTAATCACTGACAGAATTTTCATTTTTGGGAGAAATAACCCTTTAATGAGGTGGTTCTTCCTCATTGATATTCTGAAACAGTCTTACCTTGTATCTTGCACATCTTCTGTTTGATGTAGCTATAATGTTATGGAACATGTCTATACTGCGATAAGGTGCTTCATTGTCTCTTTTGATTGTAAATCTAACAAATTCTTAATTGCAGTATCTAATCTCATCATTTGTTCAATTACAACATTGCATATCACTCCCAAAACAACTGATCTGCTTAATTATTGATATTTACAGTTAATTTGAATATTTACTTTTTACTTCCGGTACTTAAGTATGTTTTAAATCGGATTCTTTTGTACTTTTACTCAAGTGATGTTTGAATGGAGGACTCTCTACTTTTACTGGAGTAATTTTTTATTTAGATACATCTACTTTTACTTGAGTATAACTTTTGAGTACTTTTACCACCCCTGGTTTAGCGTATGGGTCTGTCATGTTATTAAGGAACGAGTCAAAAACCCGACTGACCCAAACTTTGAACTAATCAATTATCTTTCCAGCTCAGACTGCATTGACTGACACAGGTGAATTACTACTAGCAGAACAGAACCTATAGAATATTGCGCATGTGCGACTGAACGAATCACTCCCAGAGAAGACTCATTCTTCTTGAGTCACATTAAAGATTCGTTCAAAATGAACAAATCGTTCAAGAACGACACATCACTACGGGATTCACAAAATGCTTGCTGTTGAAAGATGGATCAGTATCCTGTTTATTTGGAACAGCTGTTCCACTGAATCACAACCTGTAACTATGATAAATAATAGATGTTTATATGTTCTATAGAGTGTTCAAAATACAGAACTATTGAAACAGGCGTGTTGTTTCCGAAACGCACTGTAAGCTGTAGACCAATTACAACAGACTAGGCCATCTGACCAATCAGAGCAGAGCAGACTCACAGAAAGAAGGGGTTTAGAGAGACAGAATCTTAGAATAACTTTGAACGAATCGTTTGAGAATCGCTGGAATATTAGGTGATATTAAATGCATACTTTGAGAAAACGAAAGTGCTTTTTGACCTTGCATGCATTTAATCCTATTGTAGGAGACTCCCAAAACAATATTAGGAATTGTAAAAATGGCATAATAGGGGCACTTTAAAAATGGTACACTGAACAGACAGAGCAGGTGCAGGTCTCCATCTTCACAGAGTGGTGGCATGCAGCTTTTAAAAAATTTGCCATTCACGCTGTCTGAATGTCCAAATGACAATGGAGCGTGTGATTAAAGAGACAGACTGAGCAATGTGAAAGAGCCCGAGAGTCGCACACTGATCTGAGCCTTGTATGCGTGTGGGTGGATAATGACCTTCCTCACATTATACACACCTTCAGAAGTGCCTGTGTAAGCAAGCTGCTGTGATATCAGCGACCATCCATGCATCGCTCTGCAAGTTCAAGTTTCATTTTATTATATCATCACCTACCTGTTCTTATTAGACCTTCTAAAAGGGGGTCCATTGTCTTCAGTGTTTCAACTTTCTCTTTAAAAAAATACTTATTATATATGTTATAGATAATAGTTTTATTTAGCTGGTTTATAGCTGTGTGCTAATAAGTGCCGTTTACTATTACTATTAACCATAGTTTGGTGAAAATTTGATAAAGAAATAGTTTGTCCCAAAATGAACTGTTTCATTACAACCTGAAAACTGTGTTGGTCGCTCTTAAACTACAGCTTAAAAACAGCATTAAAGCACCATAACACTGCTAAAAAAATAAAACTTGTTTAATAGTCTTCCAAAGTCATGCGATACATAGTTATGTCTGATTCATTATTGTTTTTTTTGAGTTGCATCTTAATAGAACTGAATCCAGTTACAAACTGGTCTGAATGACTGGTCAGTAGCTAAATGAACGATTATCAGTATTTGATGACAAACCAGCTAACAGGGAACCTTCTCAGAGCATTGGCTAATATTCTGGCAAGGTCTTCTCAAACGTTCTTCCATTAATGTTTATAGAACATTTGTTCAAAGTTATCAAGTCTTTTAAAATGTTTTAAAAACGTAGCACAAAAATGTTATATATTTCTTATGGAATTTTAATTGTATTTTATTTTGTTGGAATATTTTAGATGGATGTATGTCAAACATTTTTTAAATGTAACTGCTTGTTTTAAAATGGCTAGAGAACATTCAGAAGTAATGTTACCATAAGGTTTGCAAAACAATTAAATGAAATGTCCCCTTAATGTTCATATAACCAAGAAAAATGTTTTTTATACTCATTTTAAAGGTTCCAAGAACATTCAGTAATAGCGTTTTTATTGCTTTATGGGAATGTTAACAAAACTTTCTTGGAACAGATTTTTATTACACTTGCAAATTTCTTTAAACTTAAGCATGTCCCATCATGTTGCATTTGTGCTCCAGTCATGAATGATTCCTCAAGTCACGTGTGTTGACCCCCTAGCAACTGCATAGTAAAACCCTAGCAACCACCTGGAACACCCTAGAAACTGCAAACCAACGTTCTAACAACCAATCAAAGGCAGGCATGCACTCAGAAAGCTAAAGCATTGTGTTAACAATTCCCGCAATTTTAGTCTTGTGCAAACTTCATATAGCTACAACTGTAAATTCTAATCCTTGTTACAAGTATGGCAAGAACCATCAATTCTACCACAGAAGACTGCTTTGTGAGTAATCTCACTGATTTATCTCAATTCCCCATCACATCCAATAGCTCAGAACAACTTGATAATGTAACAGAAACTATTGACTCTCTTTTTTAGCATTTTAGAGATGGTTGCTCCTTTACACTTAAAGAAGATTAAAACAGTCTGACACCATGGTATAATGAGCACACTCACACTGTAAATAGAGCAGCCCGGAAAATGGAGCGCAGCTTGAGGAAAAGTACACTATCTTACAGAAAAGCAAAAACTGCTCTTTTAGAAGCAAACAAACATTACCCCAGGTATTTATTCAATACAGTGGCTAAATTAATGGAAGCATCAACAAGTATTGAAATTTCCCAACAGCACAGCATAAATGACTTTATGAACTACTTTACTTCTAAGATTGATACCATTAGAGATAAAAGTGTAACCATACAGCCGTTTGCTATGGTATTGCATCAGATACAGTATAGATAACCTGAGGAATAATTCTACTCATTCTCTACTATAGATAAGGAAGAATTGTATAAATTTGTTATGTTAGACACTATTCCATCTACGCTCCTAAAAGAGGTGCTTCCAGAAGTCATAGATCCTCTTCTGACTATTATTAATTCATCATTGTCATTAAGATATGTCCCCAAAACCTTCAAACTGGCTGTTATTAAGCCTCTCATAAAAAAAACCACAACTTGACCCCAAAGAACTAGTTAATTATAGACCGATCTCGAATCTCCCTTTTCTGTCCAAGATACTAGAAAAGGTAGTATCCTCACAATTATATTCCTTCTTAGAGAAAAATGGTATCTGTGAAGATTTCCAGTCAGGATTTAGACCGTATCATAGTACTGAGACTGCTCTTCTTAGAGTTACAAATGACCTGCTCTTATCATCTGATCGTGGTTGTATCTCTCTATTAGTGCTATTGGATCTTGACCACGACATTATTTTGCATAGAATACAAAAAACTTTGTTGGCATTAGTGGAAGTGCATTAGCATGGATCAAATTATACACTTGTCTGAGTGCCATCAATTCGTAGCAGTGAATGAAGAGATATCATATCCATCACAAGTGCAGTATGGAGTACCTCAGGGCTCAGTACTAGGGCTGTTACTTTTCCCGCTTCACATGTTACCCCTGGGAGATATTATCAGGAAGCACGGTGTTAGCTTTCACTGTTATTCTGATGACACTCAGTGCTATATAACTTTGAGGCACAGTGAAACATACCAGTTTTAAAAACTAACAGAATGCATATTCGATATAAAAAACTGTATGACAAGTAATTTCTTACTGCTAAATTCTGAAAAAACAGAGGTGTTAATTATAGGACCTAAAACTGTCTAAGACTCAATTGCTTCTCTGTCAATTCTTCGTCATCAGTTAGGAACCAAGGTGTGCTATTTGATAGCAATCTTTCCTTTGAAAGCCAAGTTTTTAGCATTTATAAAACTGCTTTTTTCCATCTGAAAAATATATCTAAATTATGACCTATGCTCTCAATGTCAAATGTAGAAATGTTAATCCATGCATTTATGACCTCAAGGTTAGATTATTGTAATGCTTTATTGGGTGGTTGTCCTGCACGCTTAGTAAACAAACTACAGCTAGTCCAAAATGCAGCAGCAAGAGTTCTTACTAGAACCAGGAAGTGTGACCATATTAGCCCGGTCCTGTCAACACTGCACTGGCTCCCTATCAAACATTGCATAGATTTTAAAATGCTTATTTAAATTGCTTATTACTTATAAAGCCCTGAATGATTTAGCACCTCAGTATTTGAATGAGCTCTTGTTACTTTATAATCCTCCATGTCCACTACATTCTTAAAACTCTGACCAAATCACTGGCATAATCTACCTAACATTGTTCAGGAGGCAGACACACTCTGTCAGTTTAATTCTAGATTAAATACCCATCTCTTTAACCTGGTTTACACAGAACACACTAACACATTTCTAAAATTCAAATCTGTTAAAGGATTTTTAGGCTGCATTAATTAGGACAACCAGAACTGGGAATATTTTCTATAAAACTGAAGTACTTGCTTTAATATTAGTCTGTTTCTCTCTTGTTCCGAGGTCACCGTGGCCACCAGATCCAGTCTGTATCCAGATCAGAGGGTCACTGCAGTCACCCGGATCCAGTACGTATCCAGACCAGATGATGGATCAGCACCTAGAGATGACCTTGACAGCTCTGAATGTCAGCGGAGACCAGGACCACTAGATGTGACATCACTTCCTGTTTGTTGCTACCATGTGTCTTGAGTTTGAGCTCCGTCACGTAAATTCTTTATCGTCTGTTTTTTATCTTAAAATCTATTTTATACACCACCATTTTTGTTTCTATAACATAGCCCATTAGCATCGCCAGCGTGGTTGTCGATAATCCCATGTGCATTGCTAATACTCACACACATTACCATTGTTGCTGATGCTCACAAGTCCCAGGTAAGTATACAGCACACTGCTAATAGTCCCACCATCTCTACTCTGTGTGTTTCTCTGCACAGGACCGGTGCACCCAGGCACAATCTTCCCAGATGTCCTTCACTCCGGCGCTGGGACACCACAGGCGCTGGGACACCATGGACCCTGGGTGCACCTGCATCAGAGGACGCGAGCCAGGCCCTGGGCGACGACCTCTCCCCCTCTGCCGCCTCCGGTCTTCGAGATCTCCACCCGGAACTGCTTCGCTCCACTCCGCGAGATGGAACGCGATGCTGTGATCATTGGATACAGTAAAGAGTCATGGATACAGTAAAGAGTAGGGATGGGTACCAAGAACCGGTATTTTTTTGGACCAGTACATAATTGGGTCGATACCGGAGTACCGATAAGCTTCAGGACAAACAATACTGTTATCGATACTTGCATTGTTTTATCTCCGTATACTTCAATGTAAATGACTAATTAGAAGCGGCTGCTTGTCATTTCCCTCACTGAAACATGTGGCCGATGTTTGCTCGGCGTGTGTGAGATATCCATGTGCATGTGCTGTGTGTGCGTGCGTGCAGTCAGTCATCGCAGCAAAAGTGAAATGTTCAAAGTGTGGGCTCTCGTTAAAAAACTAAGAGACGATGTCAGATGCAATATATGCAGTAGTGTAATAGTGAACGAAGGAGGCAACACAAGTAATATAATAAAACATTTACTAACAAAACACAACATGTACCTCAAGCAATGTACTGTCTCGTGGATCTAGCTTCAACTGCAACTCGCGAGACATTAGTTGCTTGTGCTTTAAGGCCTTGCCGATAAAACGTTTTAGTTGCATGCTGTTCTAACATCATCTGTATCATCTGATTGTGCTAATACAGTCTAAAACACACAAAGTTTACATATAAACACAGTTAATTATGTATAAAGTCAAAGTAAACAGGCAAGAGAGAAATGGGTGCATGCATCTCTTAAAGGGGCAGTACTAAACATACTGCAGCTTGTCATTAAAGGGATTGTTCACCCAATAATTAAAATTCTTTCATTATTTACTCAATCATGTTGTACCAAACATGTATTTATTTGTATTTATTCTTGTGCTGAACACAAAATAATATATCTTGAAGAATGTGGGTAAGCAAACAGTTGCTGATCCCCACTGAATTTGATCGTAGGAAAAAAAATATATGAAAGTCATTGAGGACCATCAATTATTTAGTTTCCCACATCCTTAGAAATAAGTTATTTTCAAGAGGAAAATAATCTCATTCAGGTTTAAAACAATTTGAGAGTGAGTAAATGTTGACACAATTCCTTTATTGTTAATAAAATAAAACACAAAGAGAAAAATAACTCTCTGCTCTTGACTGAAGAACATTAATACAGTTAATAAAGTTCAGCAGTAATAAAATAACTTGAAATTTCAACAACTTCATATCTTTTTGCACCAAATAGTATCGATAACAGTATCAATAAGTATCAGTATTGGTAAGCAGTATCGTTATCAATATCGATAAAATGTAAATGATACCCATCCCTATTTATGAGGGACTTTAGGAGCCGCCTCCCATGTATTGACGAGGATACGAAAGGTTTAGTAGACTTTTTGCTTTAAATGGTTATTGGCATGGTGTAAAGAACATTAACTGCTCTTTTTTTTAATAATTAAAATCTTTTCTGAGAGTGTCCAAGGCTTTTTCGCTCTGATGGCCTGCACCCCAGCAGAGTCGGAGCAGAACTCCTGTCGAACATCTCCAGGACACTTCGCTCCATATGACTAGTAAGCCAATTTTAAAATAACTGCTATGATGATTTTTATTCTACCCGCTTAAATTATAGAAGAAACTTGTGCTGTCCAATCTATTAAACTGTGTTTGTTCCCCGAATAGTGAGGTCAAAATATAAATTGAATGTAGGATCTAGAAAAAATCTGATCGTGATTAAACCAGAAAAAAAAGTTTAAATAAATGAACAAAAACAATTTAAAAGTTTGGGCTCATAAATATCAGATCACTCACACCCAAAGCAGTTATTGTAAATGAAATGATCACAGATAATAGTTTTGATGTACTCTGCTTGACTGAAACCTGGCTCAAACCAAATGATTATTTTGGTCTAAATGAGTCTACTCCATCAAACTACTGTTATAAGCATGAGCCCCGTCAGACTGATCAACAATATATAGTGATATTCTCAATGTTACCAAGAAAACAGGATACAGATTTACTATGGGCACTATTTTCTCTAACACATTAGAAGCTGTTGCCCCCATCAAATTGAAAAAGGTTAGAGAAAAACGTACTGTGCCATGGTATAACAGTAATACTCACTCTCTCAAGAAAGAAACTCGTAGTCTTGAACGCAAATGGAGAAAAACTAACTTGGAAGTTTTTAGAATTGCATGGAAAAACAGTATGTCCAGCTATAGACAGGCTCTAAAAACTGCTAGGGCAGAGCATATCCACAAACTCATAGAAAATAACCAAAACAATCCAAGGTTTTTATTTAGCACAGTGGCTAAATTAACAAATTACCAGACGCCACCTGATTCAAATATTCCACCAACGTTATATAGTCATGACTTTATGAATTTCTTCACTGATAAAATAGATAACATTAGAAATACAATAGCGAATGTAGATTCGACAGCGTCTAACACTTCAGTTTCATCCATCGCACCCAAAGATAAACTGCAGTGCTTTACAAATATAGGACAGGAAGAGCTAAATAAACTTATCACTGTATCTAAACCCACAACATGTTTATTAGATCCTGTACCCACTAAATTACTAAAAGAGCTGTTACCTGTAGCCGAAGAACCGCTTCTCAATATTATTAACTCGTCGTTATCTTTAGGTCACGTCCCAAAACCATTCAAGCTGGCGGTTATCAAACCTCTTATTAAGAAACCAAAACTAGATCCTAGTGTACTGGCAAATTATAGGCCTATTTCAAATCTTCCATTTATGTCTAAAAATTGTTTCTGCCAATTCCTGCAAAAAAATGATCTGTATGAAGAATTAGTGCTGTGTTCGACACCATAGAACATGACATACTCATAGATCGATTACAAAACTATACAGGTATTCAAGGGTAGGCTCTAAGATGGTTTAGATCCTACCTGTCCGATCGCTACCATTTTGTTTAGTCATCTTACTTATCACCAGTATATGTGCCATATGTGCCACAAGGATCTGTCCTAGTTCCTCTGCTATTTTCAGTACACATGTTGCCCCTTGGTAATATTATGTTAAAATAGGGGAGTTTCCACTGTTTTGCTGATGATACTCAGCTATATATCTCAACGAGACCAGATGAAACTTCTAAATTATCTAAGCTAACAGTGTGTGTTTAAAATGTAAAACACTGAAGGACTAATATTTTTCTCCTATTAAATTTGGATAAGACAGAGATATTACTTATTGGACCAAAAAACACTATACGGATGTACTTTTACTTCCTCTACAGTCAAAAATCTAGGTGTTATATTAGACAGTAACTTGTCAGCATTCTTCCATCTTAGAAACAATGCCAAGCTACGAAACATGTTATCTGTTTCTGATGCAGAAAAGCTAGTTCATGCATTCATGACCTCTAGACTGGACTATTGTAATGCACTTCTAGGTGGTTGTCCTGCTTCTTCAATATGCAGAGGAAATATAATCATATTACCCCAATTCAGTCTCTGCACTGGCTACCTATTAAGTTCCGTATCAGTTAGAAATTATCATTACTTACCTATAAGGCCCTAAATGGTTTAGCTCCTGTGTACCTAACTAGCCTTCTACCACGCTACAACCCATCACGCTCCCTAAGATCACAAAAGGCTGGACTTCTGGTAGTTCCTAGGATAGCAAAGTCCACTAAAGGAGGTAGAGCTTTTTCACATTACATCACACATCACACATAATTTTCTGTAACGTTGCTTTGCAATTATTTGTATCATAAAAAGCACTAAACAAAATAAACTTGAATTGAATGTGCGCCAGATACAGATCCCCTGTAAAGACCTTGTCTCAGAGGAACACCAGGACAAGACCACAGGAAACAGATGATTCTTCTGCACAATCTGACTTTGCTGCAGTCTGGAATTGAACTACTGGTTTCGTCTGGTCAGAGGAGAACTGGCCCCCCAACTGAGCCTGGTTTCTCCCAAGGTTTTTTTCTCCATTCTGTCACCGATGGAGTTTCGGTTCCTTGCTGCTGTCGCCTCTGGCTTGCTTAGTTGTGGCCTAATGGTTAGAGAGTCGGACTCCCAATGGAAAGGTTGTGAGTTCGAGTCCCGGGCTGGCAGGAATTGTGGGTGGGGGGAGTGCATGTACAGTTCTCTCTCCACCTTCAATACCATGACTTAGGTGCCCTTGAGCAAGGCATCGAACCCCCAACTGCTCCCCGGGCGCCGCAGCATAAATGGCTGCCCACTGCTCCGGGTGTGTGTGTGTGTGTGTTCACTGCTCTGTGTGTGTGCATTTCGGATGGGTTAAATGCAGAGCACAAATTCTGAGTATGGGTCACCATACTTGGCTGAATGTCACTTCACTTAGTTGGGGTCACTTCATCTACAGCGATATTGTTGACTTGATTGCAAATAAATGCACAGACACCGTTTAAACTGAACTGAGTTGGATGATGAGCTACCTTTCACTGAAAATTTAGTTTTTACTATTGTAATTTTGCATTACTGACACACTATTTTCCCATTTATTACTGTAAAGTGCTTTGACACAATCTGTATTGTTAAACGCACTATATAAATAAAGGTGACTTGACTGCATGCAAAACAACACTCCATTTTCTTCAGAAAAGATTAAGGTTATTTTTAAAAAGTAACTTTCATGCAGTGCATCGGCTCTGAAACCACATTACTTTGTTGGTTGTGTTAGCTTTCAATGGAAGGGAACGTCCAAATCAACTTTGTGAAGAATTTCTAAATATTGTTGCTGTTTGTAATAAGCTGGAATTTTGTATAAATCTGTTCTATTTGTTGAAGGTCCACCGCTAAACCTAATCTTTCAGGGTGCAAGAGCAGACTGTATAAAAAATACCAATGAGATTGAAAGATTTCACCACCAATATCCAGTATAGTTAAGAGCTGTCATGAGAGCGTGTGGTGCTGCTCAAAGACCATGTTTGCATGCTTAGCCCCCGGGCCCCCCTTTCTTAAGGTCCTGGAATCTGTGAGCACATGTAAAAGTATGGCTCACACTGCATAATATACATGGATCTGTGATGGGGAACTGCAGGCAGAACTTCTAGCACGACTTAAATTATACGAATGGATTTTTATTTTGCTATTGTTCTACTTGATACATTTATTGTTTGTAATAATCTGATACTATAATAATGAGCAAATTATCCTCCCCCACATGTGAATACGAGTAGTTCATACCGTGAGCTCTTGTTTGGAGAGCAGTCGAAATGCACAATGTCCCTGACCTACTTACAACACCTCCACATCAGCTCTCAATCCACACACACGTTACACAAAATGTTATACATAATATAAATGAGAATATTTCAGCATACTGGTGTTTGAAATGCAGCAGCCATACATAAACTATCTAGCACTTGTGTTATGTATGTGACTGATTAGCAAACCTGCCTGGCTTTCCTCAAATCACCTGAGTATTACGTGAAAGGTACCCACACTTTACATTACTTTTTTTCATGATGGGTTTTTAAAAACCAAACCTATGCTTGCACCTTTTTAGCCAATCAGAAATGCTTTCTCCATGTCAATAATTTTGTCTGGGCGGGATTTTGAAGAAAGGTTTTTTTTTACATATATATTTTTCTGATATTTAAGCATTTTTTCTTGGATGTCGGTTTTGTAATATTCCAACCATTGGTAATTGGCACCTTTTGGTGGGTGTTCACAGACACAGCAGCTTGCTTTGCTTTAATTAATAAAATGCATTAAACCGTCATTCATGCTCAAATGAGATATGTTACATTAATATTGCCTATGCTCATTAGTCTCATTTAGCTTCTGTTCACCATGTTGATATTAAGGCCACTGTATAGAATAGCCACTGTATTCAGCCTAAAAAAAGATCCACTCATTTAAAATCCCCAAACTGTATTGAGATTTACTATTTATTTCGTTCTTATCATCTGTGTACTTACTGCTCTGTGGAAGTGAATGGGAGTGATTGAAATACCATTCTAGTAAAAGTTTTCATTTAAAAAAAATTGACTAAAAAATATTTTATGTGTTTATTTTTTATTTTTTTGTGACTGGAGTCACTTAGTGTTCTGATAAGGCTTAAAGCACCCAAATGCATTAAACATCTTAAACCCACATTTTTAGGACATGACATGGGTGTCAACAACCAGACATGGGTGTCATGTAATAAAATATGCTTAATGGGACTGAATTTGTATTTAACGTTATTACAATTTTAAAAAATAATGTTTCCTATCCAAGGTTATCCAAACAGCAAATAAATTATAGGCTAAATAGAAAGTGTCATTAACTTTGATCTATCTCCAGTTTAAGCACTCTCAAAAAAACAAAAAACAAAAACCTATAGTTATGATCAGTGAAGCTGTATAAAATGTGAAATGAATATCTAAGGCTACTTAAATTGTACATGCATCTGTGCTTTGTTGTTTATGATGAGAAAATTCACGGAATTCAGTCAGAGAATGCCCACACACTCAAAACTGATGAGATTCAGTGATGACTCATCTGAACGCATCTGATTGGCCATTGCATTCCTAAACTCAACAGGATTGTGTTTGATTGTTTAAAATGCCAAACACTTTAAAAACGCCTTAAATGACATATAGTGGAACATGAGCAGATATTGGGCCCTATTTTAACGACCTAAGTGCATGGTCTAAAGCACATTGCGCAGATTCACTCAGGCCGTGTTTTTTTTGTTTGTTTTTTTCTAGTTTAACGATGGGAAAACAGCTGGCGCACCCGGGCGCATGATCTAAACATCTGCAGGGCATTTGCTATTTAAACAATGCAACTAGCAACCATGTGTTGCATTTGTGCCGGGTGTATGATAGGGCCTGTTAACACTGTTAATTTTCACTTTGTTAGGAACAGACGTAGTAGATTTAATTTGTTTGTGAAGGGGTATTTTTGCCCAGAGTCCCCGGGGCTAAGCCTTCCCCAGATTTACACACACTCCGCCTATGGATATGAAGATGACATTTAACAAAAACACAAGTAAAACATTGAATAAATATGGGTTCTGCATATCAGTTATATAAACATACAAATACTCAGCATTTGCATCAGTTATAAAAAATCTATATCGGTTGCTCACTGTTGTGGTCTAATTTAATGGCTTAATCTGGTTCTTTTTAAATTTAGTGTCAATATGTCATTTAATCATGTGATCTCAGACACACCAATCCAGACAAAGATCTTCTACATTACTTAAGACTATTTAAGAAGATTGTGCAGTGTTTGCGTATTCTAATGCTTATTATAACCAGAGGCCAAATGCAAACTGAAGTACAAACTGACATGATCAGTAAAAATAATGCACATTATGATTCAGCACAGTTCCAATAGGTTTACTTGTCTTTCCTCCAGTGCAGGATGTAGTATGTGCTGTGTCTACATGAGCTACAGTGTGCAGTTGTGCAATTTATTTATTAAGTTTTATTTTTGGCATTTATTGTGATTGGACAATGTAGAGCTGAAAGGTGTCACACTTCGCTGCAGGAAGGAAGGAGAGAAAAATGTGGAGTACAAGCAAAAATCCTTAATCCAAGAATCACAGGAATAATCCACAACAGCAACACAGAATATCCAACAAGTATGGACGAAGTAGACCTGACAGAGGAGAGACGCAAAGACAAGAATTTAATACCATAGATAATTACTAAACAGGTGTATAGAATGACTAATTAGCAGGGACACGGAACAGGGTTTTTGACAAAAGGAAGTGAAATGGGAGAGAAAGAGGGGGGTGGGATTGGGAAAGGTCTTCGAGCCGAGATTCGAACTCGGGACAGCCATAGCACAACACATTTCTATCCATATAAGTTGTGAATGCTCCACAACTAAAAATTGCATAACCAACATAAGGAAAACAAAAGAAACAAGAAAATCCTCAGAGCATTTTTCTGGATATTGTATTGTTCTGTTTGTTTTCCTTATGCTTGTGTTACTTACAGTTAAAGTCCTTCTCTGATTTTAATGTTGTTTGCAATGTTGCAATTAATTGGCAATGTTAATATATATATATATATATATATATATATATATATATATATATATATATGTGTGTGTGTGTGTGTGTGTGTGTGTAAATTTTTGTGAGTGTGTATTTTGCATGGTATGTTGTTGGAGTAGCATCACCTGGGTGAGAGATTTTACTCCTATTTACTGGCAATAAAAAAAATCATTCAGCAGATGCTGAGACATTTAGACTGGAGGAATACCCATCTCCCAACCCCCTGAATACAGTGTATCATTACGTAACAATGTGAAACGTTATTTGCATACTTTTAAATCAACACCTGCCACAGTGTTTCTTATTTGTCCTCTGTGATCACTCTTTAAGTGTGTCCTAAAAGCTGATGAGGAGGGGAATTTTAATCTTAGCACTCAGCATAGCCTGTTAAAAGTTTAGTAGAAAATGTAATTTCACAATGAGTGCCTGAGGGCCCCTTCAGGTCACAGTGTCTGCAAGGCAAGGGCCTGTGTGTTCAACATAAGACGCAGGGGAAGGCGTCCTGTACTCTAAAAACTGCAATGTCATCGGAAAATTAAGGGCACTTCTCAGCACAAATGCCTCTTGGAGTTATTACTGCCTATCGGAGCATCCAGTCTTCTGGACTTAATGGCTCCCTCTGGGTGTGTAGAAGCCAAATAAATGTAATTATGCTTGTTTCATGCCCACTATATTTGAAACGTCAGGGTGCATGCCTTTTAATTGAAATAAATGGCTGGTCCAAGATTCCAATGTACTGCCCACTCGATTCACATCTATCAAACTCGCTGCTTGAGAAAGGCTCGCAGCATCATTAAGGGCCGCACTCACCCTGCTCATCACCTGTTTGCCACACTGCCATCTGGCAGACGTTTCCGATCCATCCGATCACGGACAACCAGACTGAAGAACAGCTTCTATCTTCAAGCCATAAGCAAAAAACACACCGGAATACTCTGTGACACTCTACAATGACTTTTGGACATTGCTCTACTCAGGAATACATCTGAATGTGTGTTGCTCTTAAATTTATTTATTGCATCTGCACTGCCACTTTAATTTTCGTCCATGTAGCTCTATGTCACTCTACAATGACATTTTAGACATCGTTCTACCCCAGTAATCACAATATTACCTCAGGACTTCTTATGTACACTATAACTCTAAACACTGAACACCTTTATTGTACCTGTTACTTCCACTTATTTGTATATAATGCTCTGTCCATGTCTTTCTGTCTATGGGCACTGTAGTCACTCAAGAATCTCAGTGCTCTCCTTGTATGTCTATGTCTTCTGTCTTGTTATTGTCACTGTATGTCTGAGCCTCGTCACAAGTATTTCAATGCCCAGTTTTCCCCAGTGTTAACTATGCAAATGACAAATAAATGCCTCTTGACTTGACTCTTGATTCACATAATTCTCTAAAGACACAACAGCACGTGAACTTTACAGGTGCAAGGAAGAGGAAATGACCAAAGACAGATAAACCCAAATCACTTAAAGCTGGAGAGGCCCAGAGTATTAAATATTTCTGATGCAATCAATTTTATTTGTTCATGTTATAAAATTAAATAATAACATGAATAATTGTGATGATGAATAATTTGGTAAAACTTAAAAAAAAAGTGTTCATTTGTTAACATTGGTTAACTACATCAGTTTGCACAAACTAACAATGAGCAACATTTCATCACTTGTTTACCAATGGATGCTCTGCAGTAAATGGGTACCATCAGAATGAGAGTCCAAACAGCTGATAAAAACATCACAATATTCCACAAGTGATCCACACTATTCCAGTCCATCTTGTGAAGATAAAAGAAACTAATCCATCACAACGTCTTTAACTTGAAACCTTTGCTTCTGGCTAAAATACATGTCCATAATAATACTCCCTACAGTGAAAAAGTCATCTGATCTAAATCAAGATAGAAATCTGCACAGATCAAGCTAAGTTTACAAGCCAAAGCCGCTCTAAACAAATATGTGGGTGGAGTTTGCTGTAAGAGACAACAGGAGATGGACTTTTTCTCTGAAGGTAGTGGTACATTTTATAATTACTTGCATTCATAAATAATTAACAAAACTTATATAATGCTTAACAGATCATTATTTAATAAATATTCACATAGCTAGAAATGTGACATAATGTGCTGGCTAATGAAACCTGTCAACAGTAGGCTCATGAAGATTAGGCTGAGGGGGAAGCAAATTAACACAACTATCATCCAGTGCTATGCCCCAACAAATGACAGTGATGTCACCTGGAAGGATGAATTCTATGAACAACTGCAGGTTATATTGGAAACTACACCCAGACACGACATGAGGATAGTGATGGGGGACCTAAACGCCAAGATGGGTAATAGCAACACAGAACACGATAGGGCGATGGGAAGGGAAGGTTGCGGTGTCATGAATGAGAATGGGGAAAGGTTAGCAGAATTTTGCACCATTCATGACCTCGTCATTGGGGGAACCCTGTTCCAACACAAAGACATTCACAAGCTAACTTGGTACTCTCCAAATGGAAAGGATCAAAATCAAATAGATCATCTCATGATAAATGGCACATGGAGACGCTCTTTACTTGATGTTAAGGTCAAACGAGGAGCAGACGTTGGTAGTGATCATCACCTGGTAACAGCTGTGCTGAGAATAAAGCTTAGGAAAACAGGAAGCAGAAAGACAGCCAGAAAACAATTTGATGTCGAAAAGCTACATGATACCAAGGTCAAAGGTTGTTTTGTGCTACAACTAAAGAACAGATTTCAGGCATTAGCAGATATGTTGGATCATACAGAGCCTAAACCAGATGATATCAACACTTTGTGGGAACAGACCAAAACAGCCTATGTGAAGACCAGTGAAGCCTGTCTTGGATACAAGCACAAGGAAAAGAAGGAATGGTTAAGTGACGACACATGGCAAACTGTAGAAAATAGAAGGGTCCTAAAGAAGAAAGTAAATGAGACAAAGTCTGAACGGCTTAAAGAAAAATACAGGAAACAATACCAAGAAACAAACAAAGCAGTGCGAAGGAAAGCCAGAGCAGACAAGCGAGCATATCTAGAAGATCTCGCAAGTCAAGCAGAAGAGGCAGCTAGAAAAGGGGAGCAAGGAAAAGTCTACAAGATCACCAAAATAGTGAGTGGCAAACACAGACGAACAATTGAGGCACCAATAGTAGACAAAAAGGGTCAGCTATTGACAACTGAGTCACAACAAGAAGCCCGATGGGCAGAGCACTTCCAGGAAGTTCTAAATAGACCACCACCCACAATAGAACCAGATGTCCAGCATGTAGAGAATGACCTGGACATTAGCATTGAACCACCATCAAAGGAAGAAATTGTCTCAGCCATTAAATCCCTAAAAAATGGAAAAGCCCCTGGCCAAGATAACCTGAATGCAGAGCTTTTCAAAGCAGACCCAGACCTCGCCTCAAAAATACTTCAACCACTATTCAAAAATATCTGGGAGGAAAAGGAAATACCTGATGATTGGACAGAAGGAATTATCATAAAGATACCAAAGAAGGGCAACTTGAGAGATTGTAACAATTGGCGAGGAATCACACTCCTATCTATACCAAGCAAAATCATGGCAAAAATCATTGAGCGACGACTTAAAGAGGCAGTAGATAAGAAACTCAGGAATGAACAGGCAGGATTCCGTAAGGGGAGAGGGTGCATTGACCAGATATTTGCACTTCGTAATATCATAGAACAATGCACAGAATGGCAGAGGCAAATGTACATCAATTTTATAGACTTTGAAAAGGCATTCGATAGTATACACCGAGACGGCCTCTGGAACATCTTAAGGATGTATGGAATTCCACAACACATAGTGGACCTCATCAAGACCTTTTATGCCAATTTCAAATGCCGGGTGGGAAACAGTAGCCTGGCATTTCAGGTAAAGACAGGAGTCAGACAAGGATGTGTAATGTCAGCATTGCTCTTCAACATTGTTATCGACTGGGTGATGCGCTGCACAACAGAAGATAAATCAAGAGGTATACGATGGACCCTCTTCTCAACATTGGAAGACCTTGATTTTGCTGATGATCTGGCTCTAGTTTCACACACTCACCAACACATGCAAGAGAAAACAACACGTCTCAGCTACTTTGCACAGCAAGTTGGCCTGAAGATAAACCAGAGGAAATCTGAAGTAATGGTGCTAAACATCCTAGATCCATTACCGATACATGTGAATGGAGAAGCTCTACTAACAACAAATGAGTTCACCTATCTTGGGAGTACTTTAAGATACGATGGGGGTGCACACAATGACATTAAAAACAGAATCAACAAAGCCAGAAATGCATTCAGAATGCTAAACAACATATGGAAGTCTCAGCAGTATAGAACCAAGACAAAAAAACTAAAATTATATCAGAGCTGCGTTCTATCCACCTTACTGTATGGCGCAGAATGCTGGAGAATGACAGCAAGTGACATATGCCAACTGTCAGTCTTCCACACAAGGAGTCTGAGAAGAATCTGTCGGATTTTTTGGCCAAGCAAGATATCAAATGAGGATCTATTAACAAGATGTCAACAAGACAGCATGGGTAGCATTGTAACAAAGCGGCGCTGGAACTGGATTGGCCATATTTTGAGAAGAGAGCAAGACAGCATCCCAAGAGTAGCCCTTCATTGGACACCCGAAGGTAGAAGAAAGAGAGGACGACCAAAGATCACCTGGCGTCGTACAGTAGAGGAAGAAATGAAATATATGAACCTGACATGGGGAGATGTCCAGAAAATAGCCCAGAATCGACCAGAGTGGAGGACCTTCGTTGCTGCCCTACATGCCAGAGGCATAATGGGCAGTAAGTAAGTAAGTAAGTTATTGGGTGGTTGTTCTGCACGCTTAGTAAACAAACTACAGCTAGTCCAAAATGCAGCAGGAAGAGTTCTTACTAGAACCAGGAAGTATGACCATATTAGCCCTGTTCTCTGCACTGGCTCCATAATGAACAATGGATACATTTTTTAAATCGTTTGATATTTGAAAATATATTAACTAATGATCCATTAAGCATTATATAATGTTTGTAAATGATTTATTAATGAAAGTTATTATAAAGTGTTAAAGAGATGTTAACTGATGGACTGGAGTGCTGTGGATTATTGTGATGTTTTTATCAGCTCTTGGGACTCATTCTGACGGCACCCATTCACTGCAAAGCATCCATTGATGAGACACTGATGCAATGCTACATCTCGATTGCCACCCTTAGATGGGTGAGCACATTGCAAGGGAACGTTCATTCTTGGGTGATTTATTCCTTTAAGATAGATACTTTAATAGCACTTCAGATTTAAACATTTGTAAGAGATTTGTACACTGTAAAAAAAAGTTTATTGGAAGATTACTCGAGTATGTTTTACAAGAAAATACTTTATCAGTCTTTCCACGTCAAAATGTAATGTTTAATTCAATGTGTAACTTTCAGTTTTTTTGTGATTATTAGAAATGTAAATAAATTACAAGACAACACACTACACAATTTTTTTTTCAGAGTTGTGTTAGGAATGAGTTAATTCTTTAGATCACTTTCAAATGTTATAGTAAATATATGACTTATGTACTGCATGGAAAATACAGCTAGTAATAACTGTGATATATCACAGCATATTAATAAATTATTGGTTTCAGATGATTCTTCTGGCATAACTTTCAGTTCAGATTGGGCTTTGGCTGAGCTCTGTTCATATGTGGCTAGTCCTGCACATCAGAAATGAACATAAAACAAGCCAACATGTCAAGTGAAGTTAGTATTCATCATGGTGATTAGAATCGTCCCCATGGGGCCACAAAATGATATTCCAGCATGTAGCTCTCAGTCTCCCAGGGGCACCACTTCACTGCTTATGTAATTATTATGACAGGCAATTAATTAAACAGCCTAACTGAACCGAGTAATCCCGAGAGAGCACTAGTTGTGTCCTATTTTTAGGAGGTAGCCCTACTCAGTCCAGTTGTGCATTGGTTAGTCCCGTGTCATGTCCTGTCTGCTGGCTGTGTGTTGATAGCATCTAGTGTGGAGCACATCTATGGAGTCGGCCATTAACATTATCAAGTTATTTATTCTCAGAGCCTCTTTCCACTGGCCTGCATTTTCCATTGCTCTGAATGTCAGAAAGCGCTTGCTGTAATTTTCCATTATTCTCTACACTGTAGACTGTGCATCCAGTGCCTGGTGCCTGTGCTGATTCAATGAACGTGTGCTACACCTACACCTACATCTTTAGCAGGAAATGCATGCATGCAGTGTAGAAACATTTTTACTCAGAAGTTGTTAGTAAATTTCACACACAAAATAAAAAACAAAAACAAAAAAAACATCAAGTTACAAATTGAATTTAACATGAAACTTTGCAGTAAAAATAAAACTCAAATTGTATTGTTTTGTAAATCATAGTTTTTTAGTCTACAAAAATGCAAATGTGAATGAATAAATGTTTGAAACTCTAAAAGCATAAATACAGAGTGAAATTAACAAACTAAAATTGAACAATACAATTATGATCCACAACTGTGATGTCAATCCACCATGGCCAACCATTTATCCTTGAATAGAGTAATCAAATATAAGTTTACTAGTTTCCCAAGTAAATAACAGTAACTGAAAAAATTATAATGAAATTTGAGATGTGATCTGTGAAGATAATCACCTTTATTTATATAGCGCTTTAAACAAAATACATTGCGTCAAAGCAACTGAACAACATTCATTAGGAAAACAGTGTCAATAATGCAAAATGATAGTTAAAGGCAGTTCATCATTGAATTCAGTTATGTCATCTCTGTTCAGTTAAATAGTGTCTGTGCATTTATTTGCAATTATGAAGTAAAATTAAGGTTAATAGAATAAATTCCTATTGTGCATCAAGTTTCCAGTTGGAAGGCATTTCTGTGCAATGTTGCTAACATATTTGTTTATTTATGATACATAAAATTCTAACTATGAAAATGTATATATTTGAAATGACTATATTTTGTGGCGCTGTCTAGCCCTGGTTCGTGTGAGTAGCTTCCAGCTGCCATGATGACTGTGTGCTGGAGGCATGTTAACACAGCCCAGAGCCACAGGTCATGTGATCTCCGTGTGTCTTAATAATACATACAGCTTAATAATACAACGCGGCAGCAAGATTAACTTTTAATGAGCCAAAATACATGCCACACCTCTGTTTATCAGTTTGCACTGGCTTCCAATAGCTGCTCGCATAAAATTCAAGGCATTGATGTTTGCCTACAAAACTACCACTGGCTCTGCACCCATTTACCTAAATTTGTTACTTCAGACTTATGTGCCTCTAGAAGCTTGCGTTCTGCAAGTGAACGTCGCTTGATTGTTCATCCCAAAGAAGCACAAAGTCACTTTTACAGACTTTTAAATTAAATGTTCCCTTCTGGTGGAATGACCTCCCCAAGACTTTCTGTTATGCTTTACAATGAAATGGCTTTTAAACAGTTAGCTTATAATAATGATTTATTATTTGAGCTGTGAGGTTAGATTTCAATGGAAATTTCAGGTTTACATCATTCATCTTTGCATGGTTACATTCATACATTTAGCAGATGCGTTTTCCTTACACTGCATTCCGGCTATACATATTTAATCAGTGTGTGTGTTCCCTGCGAATTGAACCCACAACCTTTTGCACTGCTAACGCAACGCTTTACCAATGAGCTACAGGAACAGATATGCAGTTGGACGGTTACGACGCATTATTAACAAAAAAGATGGGCTACGTGTGCTGAGAGGTGCGTTCGTTCTGACAGCCTGAAGCTATAACTGTGATCAACACAAGTTAGAAAGGTAACCATCTGAAAAATCATCCCTTTTTCAGGGTAGGAACAAATTTCATATCAACATCAGACTGGCTTTTCAGAAATGCCGACAACTCTGCAGAAGACAGTTACCTTCTCAAAAGGCTTTATTTGTTGGACTGTTATTTTTATTTTTTATTTTTTTTGTCTTTACTGTAGAAGTCTGTAAGTTTTACTCCTTGACCACTAGAGGGCCAAATCTTCCCTAGTGCAGCTTTATTAAACACTTCTGGTCTCATGAAAAGAGCACATTATTACAAAAAATAAAATAAATAAATATACACATGACTGTAGCATTACCCCTGGGAATCATTCAGATGATTCCAGATGTCCCGTTTGACTGGGGAATACTTGACAGTACCCATGTGGACTTTGATAAACCTGTTTTAGATTGGCCAGACTGTAGCAGTGCAGCAGACTGCCGTGAGATCAGTAGTCATCAGTAAGATCAGATGTTGACCTCGGGTTCACCTTCACACACAGGGGAGAAATATGGACTGAACCTCCGCTAGCCTCGCGTGTGTGTAGCCATGCTGAAAGAGCTTTCTCTGCCCACCGCTCATATACATGTGGCTGAAGAGACACACACCTCATGCACTTCAGTGTGGATCTAAACACCAAAGCCTGTGAGCAATGCACTGCATGACTACAGTTATGAGAAGGAACCATATTACATGGTAAAAGTGATCATTTATATCAGTCTATTAATAAGTGTTTCACAAGCACACTGCATTAGCAGCAGCAGTCACAAACTGTAACAGTATCACAATGCTCTGTCTTGCTGGAATAAGGTCTTCAAAACATTTGCTCATGTGCACAGGTGCAACGCTGTTCCCTATGTAGTGACCTTAGCCAGTCATAATAGTAGAGGTTTACTGACAAGCCTTAAAGGAACAGCACCTTAGAAATGGATCATTTCAGACAAGGTATGAATAAGGCTTGAAATTTTAAAAAATGAAATACAAAAGTTGGGCAAGAGCATTGGTTCCTACCCTAGTCAAGCATGGGGGAGTGTTTTTATTCATTTATTGCTCACAATGCACAAAACAGATATGACAACATAACAGTAATGTACAGTGTATAAAGGAGAGAATTTATGACTAAAAAAAAAGGATAGAAAAGAAAAAAGATGGTATAATGACACAGATATAGTCGTGTGCATAGGTACAGGTATAATTTAGATAAATGTAAAGTAATGTCATAGTTATATTTTTGATTTACTTTTTCCTGATTCTGCACTCAGAAAGATTTCTAGTTTCTTAAGAAAAAAACACTTGAACGTTTATAATGGGAAATGCATGCAAATGCTAAAGGATCATGACAACTCAGGACAATACTGTCACGTTAATCACTTGTCAAACGTCAAAGGCTGGATCCCTTGGAGATCATATCTGTTGGTTGCTTAATTCACTGTAGCTAACTCATTTCAGAAAAGAAACCATTACATTCCCAGGTAACAGAAATGTACAATGATTTATAATGCCAACTAGTGTGATCTCCGAAACGAGTAGACATCGAAATGAGACATGGCAAGTATATCGTTCACACCTGGGTTAATTGCTTAAAAATATCTACAGTATATAATATATAATAATGTAACTACAATATAGCTATTTAAAGCAACGGGCTACCGGCTTTTTCTCAATAAATACACTATAGGATGCTTTTGGTGTCTGTATACAGTAGATCTTGATCAGAGTAGGCATCATATTGAATTCTAAACAGATGAAAATGAGGCTGTGAAAGGCTCTTGGTTAGAAAAATATTGGGGATCCCTCAGCACACTCACTGAGTTATACTTTACTTTTTCAGAAGGCATTACACTACTCTTGATTTACCACAGCAGCATGAAATAATGACAGATTTAGGGTTTAGGTTCAGAAGGATGTCCAGACTCTTTTTTACACACACACACACACACACACACACACACACACACAGTGTATATGGGTGGATTACACATCTAACTAACATCTCACAGTGGGTTGTTTCACAGAGACAGAGCTGCCTTTAGAGACAGCACAGTCCTCACAAAGCTTTCGTTTTCATGGCATTATGAAACTGAACTGCTGGATCTGCTTGTTGTACGCAATCCCAAACATTTCTAGAAAGATTCCTAATGAACACCGATCTTGATCTGCTATCTGAGACCATTCATATGTTCAGTTCTCCAAGATAGCAATACGAATAAATAGACACAATGGAGACTTAAAGTCACTTGCTTCTTAGATGTTTCTCCTGAGACAAAGACCATGGTAATCTCATCCCTGTCTCGTCTCCTTCAAGATATGAATAGTTTCTCAACTGTCCTCAGATTTCCAACATACTCAGTCCAAATAGTCTACATTTGAGACAAAGAAACATTCCTGAGGGTTCCACAGGGTTAAAAGCACATCTTCTTTCTCATGGTTATCAAAGCTATGAAACAGCAAAGAATTAAAGCAAAGACCACGATAATCCTATTTTAACATCTTAACAACCTAAACTAAGGACGAAGAACAAACAAAGTCAACAAACAGGGAGAACGAAAGTGTTAAAAGCACTTACTCTGGAGCATCCGAGAGCCATTGTGCCATTAACATGAACATCCATTGGCTGCGGGACTATAAATAGAGCGGCCGGGCCAGTTTGCACTTGTGATGAGAAGGCCCAAGCAGACGTCACACTGAAGCAATGAACTCGGCCAGAGACGCAGGAGTCACAGCTGTGTGTGGATCTGTCGTCTGTGGGCTGGTGACGGTGTTTCCTCTCAGAGCGTCCGCACTGGCAAACTCAGTTCTCCGAATTATCCCTGCAAATCCTGCATAATCTGTGCCTCAAAAGTCATTACGCCATAACTATTGAGCAAAAGGTTATTCAGAGCTAATCCTGCTCTCCCGCTCGCTGAAGGATGTCCTCTATCAAATGGAAAGGTCTGGGGTGTTTAGAGGGATCCCAGGGCTTCTCAGAAGCTTATTTGAGGTAATTGGCATAAAAATGTTTCAATGTTTATCAGCATAACAGACGTCATATTCCTTCTGTGTAACTGCATGTTCTCACTGAAGGACTCGCTGAGCTCTGTTTGTGACACATTTTAACCACTTTCTTCCCAAAAAAACACAGTGTGAAGTTCACTGGGAACTGGATGGGTCATGACTCCAAAATCAAATAAAGAAAGAATTGGTCACCCAAAACGTCAATTCTTTCTAAATTTACTGACCCTCATGCCTTTCCTATTACCTATAACCTGTATGCAACCTAGATTTCTTTCTTCTTCTTTTTATGGACCAAAAAAAAAAATACAAAAAAACTAGTACTAGTACGCACTTAGGCTTATTTACATGACATTTAAACACAAAATGCCATTCACAACTCATTTTAACTACAACATCTGAAGATGCTTCTGAATGAAACGAATGAAATTAAGATTCAGTGAGAGTAAATAATAAATTTACCCCCCCCATCATTATCATTACTGTAATCTGATTAATGTTATATAATAAACATATAACATGTTTAAAAGATATAATTTATAAATAATAAACGTGTTGTTTAAATACCAAAGTAAGATTATAATTATACAGACTGAAATTAACTACATAAAAAAAAATAAAAAAAACACAGTTAAGGATTTACTTTTAAAACTATTTTCACCCAAATTATTAGTAAGTCTCACAAATAATACAATGAAACAAGGACAATGATTAAAACACTTTTTAGTTTTTCTGTGAAACATGTCAAACTCCAATAATCTTTCTTTTATTGCCTGTACAGACAATTCATGGAAGTCTTTTTTGTACTGAATTTAATATTTACTGATTTAAATTTTGTTTGTCCTACTTAAAATATGAAACTAAAAGGTTTAGTACTACTACTACAAATAAGAATGAAAATAGGTTTTATTTTATTTATTTTTTTATGCAAAGTATAATTTAATAGATTTTAGATATTTTTTTGGTGAAACATTTCTTTGTGAATCCCAGGGAACATATGTTAGGAGAAAATTGTTAGCCTGAATGCAATGTAAGTCTCTATGGATAAAAGCGTCTGCTAAATGCATAAATTTAACTTAATTTAATTTTGTGAAATTCCCCCACAAGATGCTCAGTAAATGTAACATATGAGGCTTCCTGAAGTGAGTTATTTAACCTCACGACCTGCTCTTCTTGGGTCTGGAGGTATCCAGCAGAGCATCCTATAGTGATGTCCTGAGGTCTCGATGGAGAAGATATGTGAAGGCAGCTGTAGAGCTGGGCTTCCCATGCCCTTTGGGCTGGGGCTGGAGCTGGACATCTTCCACAGGACAGGCCAGCTTTAAATAGCATGCTTTCCCTCCACAGATATTATTAGTATGTGCCATGTGCGGTCCAGAGCTCACCATGAGCAAGCACAAACCCAGGACCTCTTTATAAACAACGTCTGTCTTTCCTTCACTTCATGACTCAGTCTACATTTATTGTAAAAGCAAAGCCAAACATGTTTCCCACAATCACATGCATTTGATAAATACTGGAAGTTAAGTGTTTCAGGCGGTGTCTGTAGGGTCATTTGAGCCGTATCCTGAGCCGTGCCTGCAGTGTGTGAGAGTGAGCGCAGACAGCTGTCTATCTGAAAATACTGATTGATCATTGGATGCACAGGTTCCTCACCGTCCTATAATAAAGTGCAACCTTAAGCGCACACATATACAGACAGTCACTCACACACTGTCACACGCCTTTGGACTGTTGATCATGGTTTCTCCCTCTGTGTCCTTACTTGGTTGTTCCTGTTCACATTATGAATTAATTACCTTCATTGTGCTCACCTGTCTCACCTGTCTCTTGTGTTCTGTTCTGTTGGTTATTATGGATGTTACGCTTTTTGGATTTACCTGTTGTGGATTTATTAAAGCATTAGTATATTCGTCATCTTTATTGTCCTGCCTGATCTCTAGCACACCGACCACAAAAAAAATGTAAAGTAGCGGCGCCCCTCCTCTCTGTTTTTCTTCAGTGTTTTCCCAATCTATATTTATTTAGTTTTGTTATGGATTATTTAAAGGATCTCCTTGCCCTCCTGAAATGCAGTTTTCTATCCTCATATGCTCTGCATTGCGAGTCAAATAAAATGGCGTCTGTGAGAAATCTTTCAGCTGGTTTAGGCACGTACAGTGTGTAAATATCCCAGATATAACTCCTAACGTTGGGTTAATGAGGTTTAATTCTCTGTATTTACACCGGCCAGAGGGTGCTGTGTACACTAGTTAGTGTTACTCCTTAAAATTCAACACTAGAACTTTAACTCTAAAGCACTAAACTCTAAAGCCAGTTTTCCATCTAAATTACCTGGAACAATTTGTCCGAGCAACAATTTTTTTTTTCAGACCTGTTGCTGTCTGAGTTTCCATCGTTCCTGGGGAATGTTCCTGTGGTGGAAACAGGTTTTAAGGGTCCTTAACACCAGGATTTCAACACTGGAGATTACTGTCTCAACAGACGACGCTGACCTTGTTCACGCACCACTGAATAAAGCTGTGTGTGAGACAGTGATATAATGCCACACACACAATCAAACAAACATGCTAATGTGATGTGACATTCCCGTTACAGCACAGCAGATAAAACACACACAAATGCTCAACAAACTACATAATAACAAAAGGAACTCCCAACCATACAGTGTGGGTTTATGTTCTCACAATGCTAACCTCTAAAATGATTTGCATATCCTTCACACAACTGAAATAAAATAAAGTCTGTAACGTGATCAGTAGTCAGTTGTGTTCACCTCCTAGATGACCTTAACCAGTTGTTCTGAACTACTTTTGCTTCAGGACCCAGATTTTACATTGGCGATCCAACACAACCAAAAGCTTTTTATCATACAAGTCTGAAATGCAATCAGCAGCATTTGTGTGTAGCAAAAAAAATTAAAAGGTATACATTCGCACACTTAAAGTACTTGTAGTTATTTACAGTTCAATTAAAATATAGTTTACATTTAAATACAAAGCAATTAGCTGAGCTTCAGAGAGAGAGGATCCAGGGTGCCTTGTCTCCAAAAATTTGATTGATGAAGGTCATAAATGCCATCTGTTCTGGACACCTGTTTGTACACCCCCGCTCCCCTCCCTGTACAGTCAGTGACCTTAATATGAACTTATGAACCAAGGAGGAATTTCGGAGGGGGGGAAGTTGTGGGAAGCTATGTGCTTTTTTTAAACTTTGAAAAGGGCGAAATCATGAAAATGGTGTAAGGGATGATTTTATTAAGGTTTTAAATAAACAGTGTATTTCAAGAAAAAGGTTATAAACACATAGCAGCAATGGAAACAATGTAATGATCGTTTTCGTAGTTGGAAAAGTGTAAAAACGTTGTTAAAGTTGTTACAATGAAATAAAAATAAAACTAGGTTAGAAAATAAGGAAAACTAGGTAATGGAGTTTTAGCATTTGTACCTTACCTCAAACTGAAAAAAAGAAGCGAATGTAAAGCAGCGATACAAACCAGAAAAGTAGGAGTTTGTCACGTCGGGTGAAAAGTTAAAACAAAAGAAAAAAGATGGTAGACATTACGCGGATCTCAAAGAAAATACATCAGACAAGATACTTGTCAAAACTATGTTGTACTTTACCACTAACTAAAATTTTACTGACAAGAGTTAAACAAAAGAAAAAAAAAGATCTCACAGCAAAGTGTTATGACGTCTCCGGTAACGTTAGCTCGACTCAAAAAAAAAAAAAAAAAGAAGCGAACGTAAAGCAATGTTATAAACCAAGAAAGTAGGCGTTTGTCACGTCGGGTGAAAAGTTAAAACAAAAGAAAAAAAATAGGTAACTTAGGCATTTACGCGGATCTAAAAGAAAATACATAAGACAAGATACTTGTCAAATCTATGCAGTACTTTACCACTAACTACAATTTTAAAAAGCGAGACTGTTAGACGAAAGAAAAAAAAACCCGATCCTCCGGCAGAGTTGTGAAGCGTCCGTAAAACAACCTACCACCACGGCAAACACAGTTAGAATGAGGCTCGGGAATGCTCCGGAAAAAACCACGCCTCCAGCGCTAGAGAGGGCCGGGCAGGTGGCGTGATAGCAGCATTAAATAGATTTAAACGTTACAATAATTAAACTAAGTAGTTTTTAATAAATAGACATCAGTCCTTAATTAGTGAAAACTTTATATCCGTTTAAACATATGGTCAATTTTTACTTGTTAAATGATGTAGACCTATACGATTTTTATTTACTTTTAGGCTAGTCTTAAAAAAAAAACATAGTTGAAAAAGCGTTATTTGTTTTTAATGTGTTAAGTTAATTACTTTAATCTATGACTAGTCTAAATTTAGACTATCTCCGTCTATATATTTTTTATTTTTGTCAAGCTTAATTTCTCAAGCTATGTCAATTAATACACACACACACACACACACACACACACACTTTCCTTCTGTCAAGCTTGTGTCGCGTTATCTAGTAAATAAACCAGACGTCATCTCGGTCATCTCAAGCACCGAAACCCGAATGTGTCGGTGTCTGTGTGATTACAGGCGTCTACATATCAGTTAGACATCAAGCGGTTGTAAAAACATCTAACAGGTTTTGAGATGCTTGTAACTGGCTTGTGAAACTAACTAATTTCAAAGGGTGTTTTATATATATATATATATATATATATATATATATATATATATATATATATATATAGAGGATTTTTATTTTAATTACATTTATCATTTTTATTCACAAGGTGATTTTTAAACACAATTGCACACAGGTCATACAAACAAGTGTAGTCTACCTTGCTTTTTTCAAGCCTCAATACACACACACACACACATACTTTCCTTCCCCCATGCTTATTCTGTGAAACATTTCTATAGCCACATCTTTATTTAACAAAATCTAAAATGAGATCTGATTTATTGCTATATTAAATGCTTCTGTAAGTTGTAATCTTTCGTTGTCATGTCTTTTACATTTTATTAAAATAGGTTCAACTGTTTCACAATATCACATTTAACACAAAGTCCAGACACATGTATTTCATCTTATAAATAATGACTGATTAAGTACAATGTGTCCAATTCTATGGCGAGATCTTCTCTTCTATTCCCAAAAATTCTCCTTTCATTTCCAACTGGTCTTTGAATATTATATAAATGCTGGCATTTATTCTAACCAACCCATTGTCACACACCTGGACTTATTTTGTGTGTTTTTTCCCCTGTGACCCAGTTTCTGTCTTCCGTGTGTGGTTTTGATTAGTTCCCAGGTGTGTCTAGTCATTTCCCCATGTGTTCCATGTCCCTGTTAATTTAGTCATGCCATCCACCTGTGTTTCCCCAATTATCCCTTCTATAAAAGCCTTGTCCTTTCAGTTCTGTTTTGTCGGGTCCACTCGTCTAAATGTCATCTTGTCTACTTGTCACCTGTTACTTGCCACTTGCCTCTTGCCACCTGTTATTTACGACTTACCTTGTTTATGTTTTATTTAATAAATCCTTGTTTCGTTTATCCCTCGGCTCCGTGTTCCTTCCAGCAGCGTAAGCCGTGACAGAAGACCCGACCACAAAAAGTTAAAAACTGCGTGTTTTCCCTCCGTTTTGTTTTCCGTTTTTTTTCACAGTCTTTTTTCTTTCCGTAGTGTTTCATGGATCCCCTCTATCGCCCCGAATACCTCCTCCTCCTGCTGGAGCAGGAGGGACTGTCTCTCGAGGACCATACCAGACGGTTTCTCTGGCTAGCTAATGCCACCAGCTACCCGGACCACGCGCTCTGCACCTTTTATCACGCCAGCCTGAACCCTAGGTGCAGAGCGTTGTCGCCCGAAGATGGTCCTCGGGAGGATTTCGCCGCATTTATAGAGTGGAATCTGGTGAGAAATGGGTCCCCTCTCACGGTCGGCCCAATGGAGGATCTCGCCAGGTCCACTCTGGACCCAGAGCCCAGCCTACAATCTCCCCACGGTACGAGGCATAAGCCCGAGCCCACCGATGACGGAGAGCCAGAGAGCATCCCATCAGACCAGGTGCGAGAGCCGGCGACACTGCCCACCACGAGGGAGCAAAATATGGAGCGCCAAATGGGTCAAAATGAGGGGGGTTCCAATTCACCTATGCCAGATCCTCTGTTAAGCCCAGGAAGGGCTCCTGATCCTCCTGTAAGCCCAGGACGGGCTCCTGATCCTCCTGTAAGCCCAGGAAGGGCTCCTGATTCCCCGTTAAGCCCAGGAAGGGCTCCTGATTCCCCGTTAAGCCCAGGACGGGCTCCTGTTCCCCCGTTAAGCCCAGGACGGGCTCCTGATCCTCCTGTAAGCCCAGGACGGGCTCCTGATCCTCTGTTAAGCCCAGGAAGGGCTCCTGATTCCCCGTTAAGCCCAGGACGGGCTCCTGTTCCCCCGTTAAGCCCAGGACGGGCTCCTGATCCTCCGTTAAGCCCAGGACGGGCTCCTGATCCTCCGTTAAGCCCAGGACTGGCTCCTGATCCTCCGTTAAGCCCAGGACGGGCTCCTGATCTTCCGTTAAGCCCAGGAAGGGCTCCTGATCTTCCGTTAAGCCCAGGACGGGCTCCTGATCTTCTGTTAAGCCCAGGACGGGCTCCTGATCCTCCTTTAAGCCCAGGACGGGCTCCTGAACCCCCGTTAAGCCCAGGACGGGCTCCTGAACCCCCGTTAAGCCCAGGAAGGGCTCCTGATCTTCCGTTAAGCCCAGGACGGGCTCCTGATCCCCCGTTAAGCCGAGGACGAGCTCCTGAACCCCCGTTAAGCCCAGGACGGGCTCCTGAACCCCCGTTAAGCCCAGGACGGGCTCCTGATCCTCCGTTAAGCCCAGGAAGGGCTCCTGATCCTCCGTTAAGCCCAGGAAGGGCTCCAGGCCCAGAGCTTACTCCAATGCCTGCTCCTCCAAAATTCCCACCCTCCCACCAACTCCTGCCTCCTCCTCCGCTGTCGTCTGGCTGCCCCTTTGCTCGCCCTCAGCCTACCATCATTGTGGTGCGAGCTCAGCGGGACCGCCATCCTCCAGCGACGCCTTGGTCGGCGTCTCCCTCACCTCCGCCTCCAGCCTCTGAGGCCTGGACTCCACCTCGGCCCGTTGACCCGTCGGCTCCACCATGGCTCCTAGCTCCTTCCTCTCCGCCGTGGCCCGGCAGTCCGCAGGCTCTGCCTGGCTCCCTCGTCCCTCCGGCTCCGTCTTGGTCTGGCGTCGTCCATCCTATGCCTCGGGACTCCACTCCTCCGGCTTCGCCTCATCCCTCCGTCCCTCCGGCTCCATCAGGCTCCTTCATCCCCTCGGCTACACCTCAGTCCTCGGTCACTCTGGCCTCACTGCGGCCTTCCGGATCCCCATCGCCGCGTCAGTCACCAGAGCCATCTGTTCCGCCTAGGACCTCCGGCTCCTCCCCGTCACCCTGGCTCTTCGGCTCTCCGTCTCCGCCTCGGGCTCCTCCTCCACTTGCTCCGTTGCCGTGGGTCGAGTCCCTGGAGTCAGTGACCATTCCTCCTCCATGGCTCCTTCCACCGTCGGCCCCACCTTGGGCCGTTATGGCTGTGGCCTGGGTCCTGCTGGGTACCTCCTGCTTCACATCCTTCCTGTCTCCTCCCTGGCTCCTCCCTCTGTCATCTCCTCCCTGGCTCCTTCCTCTGTAGTCCCTGTCTGCTGGCCCCCTCCTGGGAGGCTGTCCTCCACCGGAACCTCCTCCCAAGTTCCCACCCACGCCTCCCTTTGTTGTTTCTACGGTGCGAGGACGCACCTACCGGGAGGGGGGAGTACTGTCACACACCTGGACTTATTTTGTGTGTTTTTTCCCCTGTGACCCAGTTTCTGTCTTCCGTGTGTGGTTTTGATTAGTTCCCAGGTGTGTCTAGTCATTTCCCCATGTGTTCCATGTCCCTGTTAATTTAGTCATGCCATCCACCTGTGTTTCCCCAATTATCCCTTCTATAAAAGCCTTGTCCTTTCAGTTCTGTTTTGTCGGGTCCACTCGTCTAAATGTCATCTTGTCTACTTGTCACCTGTTACTTGCCACTTGCCTCTTGCCACCTGTTATTTACGACTTACCTTGTTTATGTTTTATTTAATAAATCCTTGTTTCGTTTATCCCTCGGCTCCGTGTTCCTTCCAGCAGCGTAAGCCGTGACACCCATTTAATTTGACACGTATCTTTTTATTTTTATTTATTTTTAATTAGACCTTTTATTTCTAATTTACTCATTGGAGTATTAAACAAGATGTCTGACATTTTAATGGTCCACTTTTATCTGGTCCACTACTTTCATTAACTATATGTGTGGGTATCCATACAAAATAAATCTTTGTTTTGCTTGTATTCTGAACAAACTCTGTAAAATGTGTGACAAAATGCTTTGTCTAGTAGAAGCTTCACCACTCTTTAAACTTGATAGTACTGAAAATGAGTCTGAACATATGACTACTTTAATGTGTTCAACCCCACTGAAGAGCCAAAAATATGACAATCATTTCTGTAGTATAAACGGACGGATGATTAGATGTACTTTCTGGTATTCTATGTTCTTTATTTTTAATCTAAACAAAAGACCTTGATGTTTTATTTTATTAAGTCACTCACACATACTTTAGTAGTCTAAACCCTTGAATACGTCTTTTATGTTGTCAATATTAACTTCTATCATTGCTATATCATTGCTATATCAATTAAAACATGCGTTTAGACATACAAATATTAAACAGGAATGAATGTGATATGTCAAGATGGACTTTTCTTGCCAAAGAAACTTTTACAACATTACAGGAAAGGCTAAATATTTCATCTCTAGTAGTGCGTAGAAACGCGTCTGGTGTCTTTGTGTTAACTTTTACAAAACATATTTATTAGCAACATATCTTATATCTGATATAAACTAGGATAATATAATGATGTTAAGTAAACGTCTCGAATGAAGACGATGTTTAAAGCAATATTTTAATACCCAAATTCACAGAAATATTGCTTGGTATGAACAAAGAGACCCACTTACACGAGACCAAAAACTGGGAAAACGAGTCGTATAGGCCCTAAGCGCAAGACCAAACCATTGCAATTAGGATGGTGAAAACTACGGTAAACAGATTCAAACAGAAAGAGCAAACAAAATCATGGAAACATATCGTTCTGGTTTCAAAGTGTAACGCTATGAAGTGTGTTTTTCGCCGGAATATTTTATTAAATGATGACGAGGTGTACGGTTTGAGTAGCTAACGCACTCGTCTGTCACATTTACGAGCACATTTAAGTTTTCACCGCTTACACTCACCAAAAACACCTGAAACCTGTAACTCTGTCATAATTAGGTTAGTTAAAAATACAAAAATTTAATGCCTGACACCTTTGTAACTGACTAAAAACCGATGTTTAAGCTAAACAAATGACAGAGGCACTGTGCCTAAAACTGCGAACACAGACATCACTAACTTAAATGAACAAAATACAATAACCACCAATATGTGTTCACACAGTTAACTTTATTTAGATGATTCAGCATTAACTTAAATGAACAGATGATAATAACCACCAATATGTGTTCACACAATACATTTATTTAGATGATTCACGGAAATAAAATGACTCTTGAGTTGTTAGAAGAAAAAAATGTGTACTGACATAACTGCGAAAATGACTTAAGGGGCATATGAATCGGTTCATTGAACCAAACTGTCCAAATGAATCATTTTCAGAAGTGAATCGGACTTTGCATCAGTAAAACAGATCACAGAAAAGAGATTTGTAACATCACAACATGGAAGGAGCGTATACTTCACAAACAGTGTAGAAATCTTTGCAAAGGTGTATGATGGGTATTGTAGTTTCCTGACCTGAAGATCTACATAGCTTGAATGAGGTATTAGTTAAATGTATTAAATTAAACCCCTTTGTAAAACAAAAACATATAATAGCCTACATATAATAACAATAAATAACTGTTAACACTTATTTAGACTAAACGACTATATTCAAGAATAATACGATATACTGTACATGTGCTAAAACAGGCTAAAATAGGGTTGGCTATGCTGTAATGGAGCAACCGTTGTTATGTTATCATGTGAACCATTAGGATGCGTGTGTCCTGAAACCAAATAATTGTCTTTATCTTTAGAAAAAGACAATCGTGTCCTGCTGCTGTGGTCTGAATATCCAGTCTGTCTTCATCAGGAAATGATGAAGACCCATCATCAGACCCCGTTCTGGAGATTGTGTGTATGTTTGTTTAGTTTACAGACATATTTCATTATAAAACTAGGTAAGCAGGGCCTTGTAATAACATGGTAAACATGTCAATCGTGCATCCAGAGTTTATCTTACTGCATCTCTATAATAAATTTCTGCAATGGCTATACTTGTCACGGTGCTTTCAAGTCGGGGTCTGGTGGTTGTTTTAAGAGCAAACCCTTGTTTGCCAAACTAGTGTTAAGCGACACTGTCCGCATTTTTAAAGTTAAAGAGGATAATGAAGGGGGCGCTAGTGCGCACGCGTAGGATGTAGACGTGCATAGCTTGTGCTCTCCACCGCAACTTATTCAAAATTACCGAACACCACGATAAAACTGTCTAAAAGTTGATATTTTTTGCTCGCTTGCCTATCCCATCCGTTGAACCTCGCTAATTTGAAAATGTCGCGACAAAGAAACCCTCCTGGGAAGTCCAAGACCATCGATGGATACATCAGCAGTGCTAATGCTAGCGGGGCTAACGTCAGTGGCAGCGATAGCCGTTCCAGCGAGCCCTCTGCTAAACCTCCGGCTACCACTTCAGATATCACGTCCATAGACAAAACTCACATGTACGAGATATGCAAAGAAATGTGTAAGGAAATGTCAGAGACGATTCTGGGGAGACTCGATGAACGCTTTGATGCCTTTGACACTAAGTTTCAGTCTGTACTCTCCGTGCAAACTGACCTGCAAAACCGCATGGTCAGTCAAGAGCAAACGACCGGTGCACTTGAAGAACGCGTGGAAGTGCTTGAAGCCAAGTGTGAAGATTTAACAAAGTACGCCAGCCAGCTTCAAACCAAACTACTGGATTTAGAAGCACGGTCCCGCAGACACAACATCAAGATTGTTGGTATAAAAGAGGATTCAGAAGAAGGAAAACCAACTGATTTTGTTTCCAAACTTATTCCTGAACTGCTGGGTAAACAGCACTTTCCACATCCAGTGAAAGTTGATCGTGCGCATCGTTCTCTGCAACCCAAATCAGCAGCGGGTGGCAAACCGCGCACCATTATGGCTCGCATTCATCATTTTCAGGTGAAGGAACAGATTCTACGCCTCAGCAGGACGCAATCAATGGAGTACAAGGGGAACAAAGTTTTAATTTTCCCTGATTATACCAACGAAGTGATGAGCCAGCGCCGTGCCTTCCGAGATGTGATGAAAGCTCTGAGAGACGGAGGAGTTAAACATCACCTGCGCTACCCGGCCAGGCTTCATGTGTACTGGGATGAGGAGGAGAATATTCCCGAGGTTTTCAATGATCCAGCGGCAGCTGAAGCGGCTCGTTCATTGAAGGAACGTAGTGCTTCGGCAGATGGTTAGAGAACGTGATGAACATTTTTACTTTCTATTTAAGGTGAGCGTGTTCGTTCTTCTGTGCTAAATGCGCCACAAACTGCTGACCATTTTTCGAACTACGTGTCGATAAGTGACTGTCCAGAACCATGACAATTATTGATACACCAGGGCGCAGGACAATTTCTTTTGAAGGCGTATTTTACTTTATTTTTCAAATGTGGTACTAACTTTCAATTTTTTCAAAACTATATTTACGTTGTGGTGGAGGGCGCTACTTGGGTCGGCCTACTATTTGTCCAGCAGCTCCTGTTTTGGCCAAGAGGGGAAGATACGCGTCAAGTTCGGGGGACGCGGAAGTAAGGGAGGGGGGGTGGTTATGGTACTGTGTTGTTGTTCTTGTTCGGCTCAGATGCACATGTTTTACTCACTTGTATTCGGTATTGCAACAGCAATTGCATTTTTTTGTTTTGTATCAAAATGACTCAAGTACAAGGTAAAATGCATGTAGGAGGCAGAGATTTACAACTGATTTCATGGAACGTAAAAGGGCTTGGTAGTGCAGTCAAAAGGGGGAAAGTTTTAAACACCTGAAATCTCTTTCTGCGGATATAATTTTTTTACAAGAGACCCACATCAAAGCAGATATGCAACATAGGTTGAAATGTAATTGGGTGTCTCAGATATATCAATCACCATTTACCTCGCATGCCCGTGGTGTGGCAATATTGTTTCGAAAAAATATCCCATTTCAGGTAACTTCTGTTAACAACGACCCTCTTGGTAGATATTTACTGGTCTCTGGCACTATAAACTCGTTCTCATTAACCCTGCTTAATATATATGGTCCGAACACGGACGAGCCCAATTTTTTCAGAAAGGTTTTTGATCTGCTTCCAGACGACAGTGACTCAAGCATAATAATAGCCGGAGATTTTAATTGCTATCTAGATCCTTTCTGAAATTGCATCTGTAAAGCTCCTAAACAATCTTTTGAAAACTAGGAGTCTAGTAGATATTTGGAGGATTCAGCATCCTACAAGCAAAGAGTATTCATTCTACTCAAATGTTCACAAATCCTACAGTAGGATTGATTATTTTTTTACTAGCTCTAACCTTATCTCTCAAATCACCAATTCCAAATATCATAATATTTTGATCTCTGACCACAGCCCCTTAGCAATATCATTAAATATTTCCCTCCCAAAACAGGTTTATTCTTGGCGTTTCAACCCAAACCTTCTAAGCGATGACAACTTTGTTAAGAATATAACCTCTAAATTGAATGACTTTATAGAATTAAATGATAATGGTGAAGTGTCTGACTTGACCCTATGGGAAACATTAAAAGTCGTTTTGCGTGGTGATATAATCTCCTACACCTCAGCCATTAAAAAGAAGAGAGAGAGGAGACTGCTTGAAATTAGCAACACTCTTCCTAGTTTGGAAAGAATTTACCAAAATTCTATATCACCGGAGCACTACAAAGAGATATTGAAGCTTAAATATGAATACAATGATATTATGAGTGGCCAAGTTAAGAACTTACTTTTGAAATTAAGGCAGAAACACTTTGAGCTTGGGGATAAACCCTGTAAACTATTATCACAACAGCTTAAAGGTTCCCAGGCTTCAAGAGCAATTCGTTGTATTAAGTCTAAAACAGGCATTCTTCTAACCAATCCTGCTGACATAAACCATCGTTTCAGGGAATTCTATTCTGAGCTTTACTCTTCCAAACACAATGTTTCGCAATCTAATCTGAATGATTTCTTTGACTCTATATCATTGCCCAAATTGAGTGACGCTGCGACGAAATGTCTTGATTCAGACTTTACGCTGCAGGAAGTCATCAATGCCATAAAGTCATTTCCATCAGGCAAGGCTGCTGGGCCCGATGGTTACTGCGCAGAATTCTATAAGAGATTTTGTGATATTCTTGCACCACTTATGCTCAGAATGATGCATAATTCTAAAAGTAATGGAAAACTGCCAAAAACCCTTTATGAAGCAAACGTTTCTTTAATTTTAAAAAAGGGCAGGGACGATACTGACCCTGCAAATTTTAGGCCAATTGCACTTCAAAATTTTGATCGCAAAGTAATAACTAAAATCCTGGCTACTAGATTGAACAAATATTTGGCTTCTATCATCCATCTTGACCAGACAGGGTTTATTCCCGGTAGACTCTCTTTTTCTAATGTCAGGCGGCTACTCAATACTATTTACTCTGATTTTAGTGATATTAAAGGAGCTTCTATTTTGTCCCTTGATGCACATAAAGCTTTTGATCAGGTCGAGTGGCCTTATATGTTTGAGTCACTGCGCAGGTTTGGATTCGGGGAAACTTTTATCTCCTGGGTGAAACTGATATATGTAGAACCGTGCTGTTCTGTTTTGACGAATGGTAATCGGTCAGCCCCTTTTATTTTGCAACGCTCGGTTCAGCAAGGCTGTCCATTGTCTCCAGCGCTCTTTGCTATTGCACTGGAGCTGCTTGCGGTAACAATAAGAGAGCACCCACAGGTGAAGGGGCTTCAGGTTGGAGGAGTGGAAACGCTTATCAGTTTATATGCTGATGACATAATATTGTATTTATACAATGCTGAAAAATCAGTTCCCCCTCTTCTTGAGTTGATAGAGTCTTTTGGTAGAATATCGGGGTACACGATTAACTGGTCAAAGAGTGAGTTTGTGCCTCTTTCTAATACTTATTCACCAGGTTTTTTACAAAGTATTCCATTCAAAATAGTTAATGATCATTTCACCTACCTTGGTTTGACTATACCTAAGGATCCAAAACTAATATTTAAATTAAATTTCGCAGAATTTATTTCAAAATTAAAACAAAATATTGAATGTTGGAAAATTCTTCCCTTATCAATGATTGGACGCATAAACTCAATTAAAATGATCTCCCTTCCCAAATTTTTATACTTATGTCAAAATCTCCCCATTTATCTCACTGCAGCCTTCTTTAAAGACTTGGACTCCATTATTTTGTCCTACATTTGGAATGGCAAAAATGCCAGAATTTCGAAGGCACACTTGCAGAAGTCTAGGTTAGTGGGAGGGTTGGACTTGCCGGTATTCAAACACTATTACTGGGCTGCCAATGTTAGGGCATTAGTGTTCTGGCAGCAGGGATCCCTAGATAATCAGACGCTTACAACCCCTTTGTGGCTTAAGATGGAGGCCAACTCTGTGAATAATTCTTCATTGCCAGCTATGTTATTTTCCAAGTTCGAAAAGGCAGAGTCATATAAGAATTTATGCTTTGTGGTAAAACAGTCAGTAAGAATTTTAAACCAGGTTAGGTGCTTTCTAAAACTACCAAATACATCAGTACAAACACCTATATGCTTTAACCATTGTTTTCTGCCTCCCTGGCATGACATATCATACCATGACTGGAGAAAGATGGGCTTGGTTTCAGTTAACAATCTGTACATTGACGGTAAATTTGCATCATTCAACCAACTGAAAGGAAAATATAATCTCTCTAATTCCCATTTGTTTCGGTATTTGCAGGTTAGGCATTACACTCAATCAAAAATTGAAGATTTTCAAAATCTACCCCTGGAGCATGAAATTTACGATATTTGTAAGAGCCCTCCTTTCTCCAAGCGTCTTATTTCGAGAATTGTAAGTCTGTTTGATGACTGTATTGCTGCGCACACTGTGAAAACTAGGGATATTTGGAAAGAAGAGTTAGGTGTGGAACTATCTGAATCCATGTGGAATACTTGTTTGTCTAATATTCATTCCTGCTCTATAAACAGCAGACACCAGTTAATTCAATTTAAGATTGTCCATCGCTTACATTATTCCAAAGTCAGATTACATAGAATATATCCATCAGTCTCCCCAGTGTGTGACAGATGTAATATGTCAGAGGGTACACTGTCCCATGCTTTTTGGTCCTGCTCTTCGTTGGTAAATTTTTGGTGTAAAATATTTGACTGGTACTCCAAAGCATATCAGAGACCTTTTCAGCCCGAGCCTGGACTTGCTATTTTTGGCTGCTCACAAATAGCAAGGACAATTCCAACTATAATGCGGCAACCATTGGAACTGGGATTGATAGTTGCCAAGAGACTGATATTGAAGGAATGTAAGTCTTCCACTCCTCCTTCCTTTCAGGTATGGATCACTGACATGCTATCCATAATACAAATGGAGAAACTCCGCACCACTCAAATGGACACATTTTTCCGTTCTTGGACCCCTTTCTTAACTCATTTTGAAAAAGCTAAAATACAGTAAACTAACTGTGTTCCTGTATTAACAACCTTTCCTCCTACTGCTGTACTAATTAAGAATGTAAACAACTGGCAATAGCTGTATCTGAGCCCTGTTTGTTTGTTTGTTTGTTTGTTTGTCTGTTTAATCTGGAAATGTAAATAAAATATATATATAAAAAAAAAAAAAGAGGATAATGAACACTTTCACCATCTATTATTGTCAGAATGCATAAGCAGTGTTAGGGTCAACTAGTTACATATAGCTAAATTATATCATTTGATTACAAAAATAAAATGTAATCAGTTACAGTCACAGAAAAAATAATTAAATTGCGGTTAATTATGAAAATGTTACATCTGAATATTTTTTCACACACGTCCAGATTTAATTGATATATTTCGTAAACCACCTTAACTAACTCTAACTACTCTATGTATTTAATCTCCAAGCAAATCTGATTTTGTGGTGATTGTGCTTTAAAATGAAATCACGATCACAATCCTAATTTAAGTGATGAAGGATTTTGAAAAGTCTGACGGTCATTAGTTGTTGAGTACTCTAATGTTAACCCGTCCTGTTTACATGTTTCAAAAGATTAACGGTTAAAAACATTACAAGTCTTAAAACATGTAATGAAATGTTATCAGTTACATTACTTTTTTTAAAGAAATTTATATAGTTGCGCAACCTTTTAGATTTAAATAGGTTCATTTGTGATCTATAACCTATTGCAAAGTTCATAGTAACTTCCCCAAAACTGTGCGTAAAATAATTCCCCCCAAGGTCTCAGTTACAGCTAAACGTTAAAACAAGAACTTAAGGTCCTTGTCGGCAGTTTTGTGAGGAATGTGTGTGAAAACCGCGTGGTTTGAAAGAAAAATGTTTTAGCTTATATATGTGATTTTACTACAAACGTACTCGGTTACTAAACGTAACCTCGGTTCTCTCTAGAAGAGCGAACGAGTACTGCGTCTTAGCTAAGACGCTACGGGAAAAGTCTCTTTTCACGAAATACTGAAGCAAAAAATTATCCTTAATTTTGTATTTTTGTAAAGCGCATTTGCAGCAGTACACAGCCATAGGCGAGACGGCTCGCTCGCTCACTGGCTTGTTCTGCGGCAACTGCACAGCCTATCGAGCGCAGGCTGATGCAACATCAGACCAATAAGGGCGCTTCGCGCCCTTCTTGCCACTTCCCGCCGAAACGGGTGTGGCCCAACCTATAAAAGGAGCTCGAAAAGGCTGACTCACCTGATTTATTTCATCGCCGAAGCGAACCAGAGTGAATCGTACGCACGGCAGAGAACGCAGTACTCGTTCGCTCTTCTAGAGAGAACCGAGGTTACGTTTAGTAACCGAGTACGTTCTCTTACGAGAGCTCTCTCGTACTGCGTCTTAGCTAAGACGCTACGGGAACCCGATGTAAAACGCCGTGCGCGCAGGGATCACACACCGATAAACCTGAAGCAACGCCCAGGATATACAGTGCACAGTCACCTGAGGGACTCACAGAGAGTCCGGGACAGAAAAAAGGGGGAAAAACCCTCCGTCCCATATCTAGCAGCATCCGTAGATGCGGCAATATGACATCACACAGCCGAGGCAAGGCCTGACCAATGTGGCAATGCGGGTCTTACGCAATACTGCCCATATAACAGTCGGCAGCGCCTAGCGCTCATGAATTCAGAATTCCCCTCAGGGCCCTGATTCTTCTATACCGACAGCAGCCTTGCTTGCAAGGCGGGAACCTCCAGGTTATAGAACCTGATAAATGTAGACGGCGAGGCCCAACCCGCCGCCATACATATATCCTGCAAGGAGATCCCAGTAGACCACGCCCACGATGAGGCGACGCCTCTTGTGGAGTGTGCTCTGACGCCCAACGGGCACTGAAGGCCCCTGGAAGCGTAAGCTAACGCTATGGCGTCAACTATCCATCTGGATAGAGTCTGTCTCGAAACAGCCATTCCTTTGGAACGTCCACCGAATGAGACAAATAGCTGCTCCGTCTGCCGAAAGGCAGCAGAGCGAGACACATAAGCTCTTAAAACCCTGACAGGGCAAAGAAGACTCGAGTCTCCATCCTCCCCTGACACCGGCAGGGCGGACAGGGCAATAACCTGAGCCCGAAACGGTGTGTTGAGGGATTTCGGCACATAACCGTGCCTAGGTTTGAGTATGACCCTTGAGTCATTGGGCCCAAACTCCAAGCACGACTGGCTCACCGAGAGCGCGTGCAAATCACCCACACGCTTCACAGAAGCGAGAGCCAACAAGAATACTGTCTTGAACGACAGATGCTGAAGGCTAACCGATTGGATAGGCTCAAAAGGGGGACCCTTCAAGGCCTCCAAAACCGCCGCAAGGTCCCACATAGGGACTGACGGAGGTCTGGGAGGATTCAGCCTCCTAGCTCCTCTGAGGAACCGGATGACTAAATCGTTCCTTCCTATTGACTGACCGGACGCCGTTTCAGAAAACGCCGCGATGGCCGCCACATAAACTTTGAGCGTGGATGGGGCTCTGCCCTTATCCAACAGCTCCTGTAGGAAGGAGAGGACCTCCGTCACCTCACAACTAAGGGGTGAATAACCTCGAGCTGTGCACCAGCTGGAGAACACCGACCACTTCGAGGCATACAGACGTCGTGTCGACGGAGCTCTAGCCTGAGTGATGGTATTTAGCACTCCCACTGCGAGATCAGCGGGTAACCGTTGAGTGCCCATACATGGAGGGACCACAACTCCGGTTGAGGGTGCCAAATCGAGCCCCTGGCCTGCGAGAGGAGATCTCTCCTCAACGGTACCGGCCATGGGGCGACATCTGCTAATTGCATCAAATCTGGGAACCATGGTTGGTTCTTCCAAAGAGGTGCCACAAGCAGTATTGAACATCTCGTTTCTCTCACCCGTTCTATCACCTGCGGAAGGAGGGAGACGGGAGGGAACGCATAAAGCGGGCAGCACGGCCATTTCCGTGACAGCGCGCTTTCGTTCTTGGAAAAGAATGCGGGGCAGTGAGCGTTTTCGTGCCCTTCTGGAACACGAGTCTAGAACTATACCCAGAAACAGGATCGTCTGACTGGGGTTCAGCGAACTCTTCGCCCAATTGACACTGAGGCCGAGCTTCTCGAGGTGATCGAGTAAAACAGCCCTGTGGTCCACGAGCTCCGCTCGTGATTGGGCCAGAACCAGCCAGTCGTCCAAATAATTCAGCACTCGTATGCCTCTGAGTCTGAGAGGAGCGAGCGCTGCATCCATGCACCTCGTAAACGTACGAGGAGCTACGGACAAGCCGAATGGCAGGACTGCAAACTGGTATGCCTGGCCCTCGAAGGCGAATCTCAAAAACCGCCTGTGGTTTGACGCTATCTGTATTTGAAAATACGCGTCCTTCAGATCTATTGACATAAACCAGTCCCCTCCGCGAATCTGCGCGAGGAGCTTCCTGGTCGTGAGCATTTTGAAACTGCGTTTCATCAATGCCTTGTTCAGCTGCCTTAGATCCAGTATGGGCCTGAGACCCCCGTCTCTCTTGGGCACCAGAAAGTATCTGCTGTACAGCCCCCCCTCGCTTTGAGCTTGAGACACAGGCTCTACAGCCCCTTTGCTCAACAGTTTCGATATTTCGGCCCGAAGTATGTGTGCTACTTCTGTTTTGACCGTAGTTTCGACGCGCGCTGAGAAGCGCGGTGGGCGTCGAGAAAACTGTAGCGAGTAGCCTCTCTTTATAATGCCTAGCACCCAATCCGAAACCCCTGGAAGCGCTGACCATGCATCTGCATGAATGGCTAAGGGCTGGATGTGACACGCGCTCTGTTGACTGGGCAACGGCGGCACTCGAGTGTGCTGTGCATCTGAGGCGGGGAGCGCGCTGATCACAGCGGGCAGATCGCTCATCCTCGACCCCGTTCCGGCGCTTAACCGACTGGAGGGAGGCTGAGCGGGTCCCGTGGGACTCAATATATCTGCGAGTAACCGTGGGCTGCATGTGTGCACTTTTACCACTTCCAACTCGCCATCTGCCTGTGCAGAATGTACGTGCACGGGCCTCGTTTTTACAGAAGCCCCGCGCCGTAAGTGACATAGTGTATGTGGGCACTGGGAAGTGGGCACGTTTACTATGCGGCGCGCTCGACCGATCTGTGTCGATCTTATGTGCGCCCGCCCTGTGTGCAGGGCTGTGCTTACATGCGGGGATGGGCACTGGGTAGTGGGCATCGTCACTGCATTTAAAGCACCATCGGCCGTGGCCGGACGAGCGTGCACGGGTTTCGTTTTTACAGAAACCGCATGACGCGTGTGACATAGTAATTGTGGGCACTGAGGGGTGGGCACGTTTACTATGTAGTGTGCGCGACCGACTTGAGTCGACATTATGAGCGCAGGCCCTGTGTGTAGGGCTGTGCTTACATGTGGAGATGGGCACTGAGGAGTGGGCATCGTCACAACATTTATAGCACCATCGGCCGTGGCCGGGACACCAGAAAAAACGCTGTTTTTGTGAAACATCTGGGTAGCCGTGATAACGGCTTTTGTGTGCAGGCAAGCGGGCACTCGTGCAGGCTTGCGCATTGCAGAAGACACTGAGGCAGTCGCAACTCTTGGAACTGCAACAGCGGCGCGCTTGGGTGAGAGCTCGGCCGCAGCGGAACTCGAACACCGGCGCTTTCCCAGCAGTGCTAGGATGCTTTCGGGGCTTCTGGCTTCACCGCAATCCTCTGCCGCGGCTCCCGCGGCGCGGGGCGACGGCTCGAAGAGCGAGAACGGGGTCCCGAGCTGCGTTGCTGACGCTGTCGTGATGGCGCAGCAGGAGGCGGTGGGAGTGACTGAGAGCTCTGTGGGGCCGGTCTAGAGCGGCTAGCTGCAGAACTGGAGCGCTTCGGCAAGAAGTGCTTGAACACCTGTGAAGCTTTCTGGTCCTCGGCGAATCTCTCCACAAACTCGTTGACGGAAGATCCAAAGAGGCCGGCAGGAGTTAGCGGAGCGTCAAGAAACGCAGCGCGCTCAGACTCCTTGATGTCAGAAAGCGTCAGCCACAAATGCCTCTCAGCCACCGTAGCGGAAGCCATAACCCGTCCCATGGCCTGTGCAGCGGACTTAGTAGCGCGGAGGGAGAGATCCGAAGCACTCCTCAGATCCGCGAGACAGATCGCTTCAGGTCCCATCTCATCCAGCTTGCGGAGAAGATCGCCCTGGAAAATCTGTAGCGTCGCCATGGTGTGTAACGCAGACGCAGCCTGCCCAGCAGCAGAGAATATCCGTGTGAGCAGCGATGACGTCATGCGGCAGGCTTTGGATGGCAACGCCGCCTTAGTCCGCCGTCCAGCAGAGGGCGGGCAAAGGTGCGCTGCTATAGCCTGTTCCACCGGCGGAAGTGACAGGTAGCCTCTGTTCTTAGCACCGTCCAGTGTGGAGAATGCTGGCGAAACAGATGAGCGGATTCTCGCCGAGAATGGAGCGTCCCAAGCCTTCGCCACTTCTTCGTGAAGCTCAGGAAGAAAAGGGGCGTGTTTTGAGCTTGAGGAAGAGCGCTCATCCGGAAGATAGCTACCATCCAGCCGGGAACGCGAAGGGGGCGCTGGTGCAGACCACTCGAGGCCGAGGCTCGCCGCGGGCAACGAGAGTACACGCATCAGCTCCTTATCCCCCCGTCTGCTGGGCCTCTGAGCAGCTGGCGCGAGATCCACGGAGCTCGTCCAACCCTCACTGCCCGAAGCAAGCAGAGAGCACGTGTCTTCTTCCTCCGACGCGGGCCTGAGATCCACTTTCTCCGATGACGCGTCGGCAAGCAGCGGACACTGAGCATCGGGAAGCGATGCAGGGGAGACCGGCGAAGCGGAGGGAACCGGCGAGCTCGGCCGAGCTGGAGGCGGTTCTGGTAGGCGCTGCGGCGCAGCGGATGATGCAGGCTTCGAGAAGGATGCCAGGCGAGTCCTCAGAGTCACCATAGGCATCAGCTCGCAATGAGGACATCCGCCATCAGCGAGCGCGAGCGCTGCATGGTCTTCACCCAGACAGGAGACGCAGATGACATGACGATCTCCTTCGCTGAGCGGGGTTCTGCACGAGCCGCACGAAGGCATCTTTAAAAAGACGCAGCTCTTTTGTGAATGTGCGTCGCAGGGCGAACACACACACAGATTATCACAGAACAAGGATTATAAAGGATATGGGCGCCGGATAGCGCAGCAGGAACGGCAGTGGAAGGCGGCGGTGCCAGCGGCTTCAGGATGGCTCGTCCTGCTGATATGCTCTTCCAGACGGCGCTTGCTTCCTCGTGATCCAGCGATGCGTGAGCTTCGCTGAAGAGATGAAAAATCAGGTGAGTCAGCCTTTTCGAGCTCCTTTTATAGGTTGGGCCACACCCGTTTCGGCGGGAAGTGGCAAGAAGGGCGCGAAGCCCTTATTGGTCTGATGTTGCATCAGCCTGCGCTCGATAGGCTGTGCAGTTGCCGCAGAACAAGCCAGTGAGCGAGCGAGCCGTCTCGCCTATGGCTGTGTACTGCTGCAAATGCGCTTTACAAAAATACAAAATTAAGGATAATTTTTTGCTTCAGTATTTCGTGAAAAGAGACTTTTCCCGTAGCGTCTTAGCTAAGACGCAGTACGAGAGAGCTCTCGTAAGAGAACTATAAGCAATCTAACTAAGAAACCTAATATGTTTTTATTTATTTTTTATTTTCCAACCAAACCGGTTGTTCGCAGTTAAAAAGTCATAAGAATGTTTATTGTGTTTTGAAAAGAAAGTAAGTTATGATATATAAATAATATATTTTTTATTGTTTAACATCAACCACAATGCGTTTATGTATTTCTTCTGCTTCATGTATGCAACAGTTACCGTACACACATTCAAGAGAAATGCATAAACTCAGTTGTTTTAAACAATCTAAACCAACTAGTCTGTCATTAAAAAACTCTTAAATTTTTTTCTTCACGCATCTATTTTCATCTGTCTCTGGACTCTTGCTAAAAACATTTGAGTGCTGACATGAATCCTACATGAAAGCTAAAAAATAATACTTTTTAAACTATTTTAAAAAAACATCATGGTTAACAACCCCATTTGGAAAGTGATAAAGGCCATCTAATCTATTGTATAAAGTTCTGTGAGACATTTGTCGCAACAAACACTTTTGGTTTCAAAGAAAACTTATGACAACTCATTTTCAATCTAATATAGGTATTTTCGTGTTTGTGACCTATTTTGTTTGTTTGTTTGTGTATTTATGTACCTGTTTGAGTGTATATTTGTATTTGTTTGGTTACATGTTCATGTTTTCTGTATGTCTACATTTGTATCTGTGTGTGTGTGTGTGTGTGTGTGTGTGTTTGTTTATGATTGTATGGTTGTGTTTGCGTACTTGTTTGCATTCTCAGTACATCTATGTTGAGGTTGAAAGATCTATGGGTTAATAAAAATTATAAATGTAACTAAAACAAAACTAAATTAATTTGAATTAAACTACATTTTTCTATGGTCTGACTTGTTAAAAGATTTCACATCCTTTTGACCAGTAAATGAACTTTCAGCTAACCTTGCGATCATCATAAAGTCATAAAGTCGAAATTGTCATCCCTTTGATCACGGAATACACAAACAATTTTTTACTTTAGCTGACCAGCAGCACACCATTTACAACACCAGAACCCCGTTTACAGTCTTCGCTGACATGGTCGTAAAAGTTAACACAAAGACACCAGACGCGTTTCTACGCACTACTAGAGATGAAATATTTAGCCTTTCCTGTAATGTTGTAAAAGTTTCTTTGGCAAGAAAAGTCCATCTTGACATATCACATTCATTCCTGTTTAATATTTGTGTTTGCCTAAACGCATGTTTTAATTGATATAGCAATGATATAGCAATGATAGAAGTTAATATTGACAACATAAAAGACGTATTCAAGGGTTTAGACTACTAAAGTATGTGTGAGTGACTTATTAAAATAAAATAAAACATCAAGGTCTTTTGTTTAGATTAAAAATAAAGAGCATAGAATACCAGAAAGTACATCTAATCATCCGTCCGTTTATACTACAGAAATGATTGTCATATTTTTGGCTCTTCAGTGGGGTTGAACACATTAAAGTAGTCATATGTTCAGACTCATTTTCAGTACTATCAAGTTTAAAGAGTGGTGAAGCTTCTACTAGACAAAGCATTTTGTCACACATTTTACAGAGTTTGTTCAGAATACAAGCAAAACAAAGATTTATTTTGTATGGATACCCACACATATAGTTGATGAAAGTAGTGGACCAGATAAAAGTGGACCATTAAAATGTCAGACATCTTATTTAATACTCCAATGAGTAAATTAGAAATAAAAGGTCTAATTAAAAATAAATAAAAATAAAAAGATACGTGTCAAATTAAATGGGTTGGTTAGAATAAATGCCAGCATTTATATAATATTCAAAGACCAGTTGGAAATGAAAGGAGAATTTTTGGGAATAGAAGAGAAGATCTCGCCATAGAATTGGACACATTGCACTTAATCAGTCATTATTTATAAGATGAAATACATGTGTCTGGACTTTGTGTTAAATGTGATATTGTGAAACAGTTGAACCTATTTTAATAAAATGTAAAAGACATGACAACGAAAGATTACAACTTACAGAAGCATTTAATATAGCAATAAATCAGATCTCATTTTAGATTTTGTTAAATAAAGATGTGGCTATAGAAATGTTTCACAGAATAAGCATGGGGGAAGGAAAGTATGTGTGTTTGTGTGTGTATTGAGGCTTGAAAAAAGCAAGGTAGACTACACTTGTTTGTATGACCTGTGTGCAATTGTGTTTAAAAATCACCTTGTGAATAAAAATGATAAATGTAATTAAAATAAAAATCCTCTATATATATATATATATATATATATATATATATATATATATATATATATATAAAACACCCTTTGAAATTAGTTAGTTTCACAAGCCAGTTACAAGCATCTCAAAACCTGTTAGATGTTTTTACAACCGCTTGATGTCTAACTGATATGTAGACGCCTGTAATCACACAGACACCGACACATTCGGGTTTCGGTGCTTGAGATGACCGAGATGACGTCTGGTTTATTTACTAGATAACGCGACACAAGCTTGACAGAAGGAAAGTGTGTGTGTGTGTGTGTGTGTGTGTGTGTATTAATTGACATAGCTTGAGAAATTAAGCTTGACAAAAATAAAAAATATATAGATGGAGATAGTCTAAATTTAGACTAGTCATAGATTAAAGTAATTAACTTAACACATTAAAAACAAATAACGCTTTTTCAACTATGTTTTTTTTTAAGACTAGCCTAAAAGTAAATAAAAATCGTATAGGTCTACATCATTTAACAAGTAAAAATTGACCATATGTTTAAACGGATATAAAGTTTTCACTAATTAAGGACTGATGTCTATTTATTAAAAACTACTTAGTTTAATTATTGTAACGTTTAAATCTATTTAATGCTACTATCACGCCTCCTGCCCGGCCCTCTCTAGCGCTGGAGGCGTGGTTTTTTCCGGAGCATTCCCGAGCCTCATTCTAACTGTGTTTGCCGTGGTGGTAGGTTGTTTTACGGACGCTTCACAACTCTGCCGGAGGATCTTTTTTTTTTTCTTTCGTCTAACAGTCTCGCTTTTTAAAATTGTATGTAACCCATTACACATGATAAATGTGTCAACTTTACAAACGGACCAGTGGGCTCAAAAGATTAGGTTCGTCCGGGGAGAGAGACGATACAGCAGCAGTGAATACTCAAACAAAAGGATGAGGTAAGAAAAGTTTGAATTTACTGAATATGTTCTTTTCTTTTCACCTTGTTATTAGGTTGTAATGATTACTCAATTTGTTGAACATGGACCCATATAACCTCACACAGGCTTAAGGAGAACAATAGAAAATGAAACCAACAAAACAAAACAAAATTTCATTCACTCTTGAATGTAAATATTCAGAAAGTCCAAAAGTTGGATGTTCTCAATGAACAGATCAGTTGGTAAACTCAGTCCAAAAGTTTGTGAGGCACTTAATTCAGTCGTCCTATTCTGGCCTGGATAGCACAGAATAATTTGATGTGTGGTTCTAATCCTACCGTTCAAAGATGAGCAAGTTTTCTTTTCACAGGGAAATCACAGGATTCGTTAAATGGGCGGCTCGCCTGTCCAACCCCACCGTTACGCACACAGGAAGAGCTGAGACAATCCACAGTATAGGAATGATTCACACTTCGTTCGATTACATGCAGAATGGATCACACTCATCAGCTGGACATCACAGCACTCACGTGGAAACAAAAGCAGAAGACCAAAAACCTGGCCTTGAAAACACAAGGCCAAAAAAAAAAACAATTAGCATTTGACACTATATACAAATCAATTCAGATTATACACAACTTCTCATAAAACACAGCAAATTATGTCCATTTATAAGACACTGTACAATAAATGGTCTTTATGCAATAAATTGTCTGTGTAATAAATACACTTTTTGCATACTTGCTGGTAAGTATCTTATTTAACACACACACACATTGCATTTCATGGCATTAATTTCACATAAATGCCTAATTGCATCTTTCATTTTACACTTGACTGTATTTGCCATTAATACTGCACCAAATAAAGAATTTGATGTAACACACTTAATATGATCCTTAATGAACCTTATTGAACAATACTGAAATTATAGAAACTATATTAACTCACCAAGGAACTCGTTTACATGTACATCGGAAGAACCAGGGAAGTTCCAGATGATACACATTCTCAAAATGTCATTCTCGAGCATAAACTGCTTCTCTCTGAATCCTTCGTTAGAGATATATACACACACACGACACACACTGTATTAGCTTTAAACTTGCGCTAATATTGCGTCATTGACATGCGGTCAACACATAACGTGAAAAATCATATCACTTCAACTCATTTTACTGCAACTTATTTCTACATCGTCATCATATAAATGATTTAGAGGCATTTATACAACTCTTACATCAATTCTCGACTCAATCGGAGCTTCAAATCTCCCGCAGCAAAACAAGCGTCTGCTCGCATCAGAGGTTCACGGAGAAAAGAAAGTTCTAGAAGGCGCTGCTCTCTAAAAGTGCCGCGATAGCGGAATTTTCCATGACATCATTCAAAATGCGATCTCATTGGAGGCTTATGTAAAGGGAGATAACGCTATTGGACATATTTATAACATTCAATATTTTATATTTATCCATTTCTATATAATTAATTAATTTGTTTGCAGTCTTATATTTGATCTAAAAGCAGCTTTCATACTTTAACTCTGTTGTTTAATTTGAAGTGCATTTTGTCTCTGTCCACTGGTAACCTGGGTTACACTTTCCCCCTCTGAATTCAGGCACGTCCTCGGGCATGCTTGGGGTTGACTGGTCACCACTATTGGAAAAGCACCGGACATATTCAAGGACTGATCACTGATGGATGTGGAGTCTTCCAAGGAAGTGGTAAGTGCAGAACTCAACCCTTGCAATAAGGACTGAATAACTAGTGTTAGGGGATTTCCTGGTTTATGATACTGGAATTTGTTAGGAGGCCCACGTTGCCTTTTGGAACGTCTAGGGTCAATAGCTCCAAGGTCATCATCTGTAACAGGTTGGTTACTTGTAACATCCTGGGCAGGTGAGATTAAGTCATTGGACTGTGTCTCCTCCGTCACAGGGTCCGACAGACCTGAAAACTCCAGCACATTTCCATTCATAGGTGCTAACAACTCTGGGGGCTCAGTACTTTCAATGCATTTGCTTCTGCAGTTTTCCACTTCAATAGTGTCTCCATCGTGAACAGATATACAATTTTCTTCATTTTCTGACTGATTATCTGAGGAGTCTTCTTCTAGTCTGATGTTAGGTAAGGTTTCTTCCACAGGTTCTACCACAGCAACAGGGGAATCGAGAAACTCTGTTTCAGGTAAGTTCTCTACGGTCATAGGATGTCCTGGAGGTGAAATAATTTTTGTACTAAACTCCAATTGGCGTCCTGAATTTCCAATATAAGAGTCATCCTCTGATTCAGACTGACCACTCAGATGTTCTTGAGGAACTGCTTCACGTGCAGAGTGGGATCTGGTTCTAGGCTTACGACTAATTTTCAGAGGTTCTGTTCCTTCTATTTCATTCAGGGGTAGGAACCCACAAGGCAGTAGCAGATCACGGTGTAATGTGCGGACTGGTCCATCTTTCCCTTCTGGGCAGACTGTATATACTGGCATGTCACCTGCTTTCCGGACTACCACATAGATCTCAGAGGCCCATTTATCTGACAACTTGTGTTTCCCTCTCAATCTGACATTTCGCACAAGGACTCGATCACCTGGTTCGAGTGTAGAGGCAACTACATTTCTGTCAAAACGTCTTTTGTTCCGGTCAGCTAATTTGGATGCATTGTGAGAAGCAACTCTGTAGCTTTCCTCTAATCTACTCTTTAGGGATCTCACATAGTGCGAATGGGACTGTAATGGGAAGTTGGTATGAAGTCCGAAAGCAAGGTCGATCGGCAGTCGAGGCTGCCTCCCATACATTAGCTCATATGGTGAGTATCCCGTTACATCACTCCTGGTGCAGTTATATGCATGCACCAATGGTTTGACGTGATTTTTCCAATGAGCTTTGCTTTTGTTCTCCAGGGTGCCTAGCATCTGTAAGAGGGTCCGGTTAAAGCGTTCCACCGGGTTCCCTCTAGGATGGTAGGGGGTGGTTTTCACTTTTCGGATGCCAGCAATTCTACACAACTCTTGGATGGTATGAGATTCAAAATCTGGCCCCTGATCACTGAGCAACTTTTCTGGAAAACTGTAATGGACAAAGAAATTATCCCACAGGCATCTAGCAACTGTTTGTGCTTTCTGGTTACGGGTAGGAATAGCAACAGAGTACTTGGTAAAATGGTCTGTGATGACCAGGATATCCTTGGTGTTACTGTTGTCTGGTTCCAGCGACAGAAAATCCATACAAACTAGTTCTAATGGCCTATGAGTCTGAATATTCACCAAGGGGGCCGCTTTCTGTGGAGGAGTCTTCCTACGAACACAGTGCTCGCACCTTTTGATTTTTTTTTCCACATCAGCCGCCATCTTCAGCCAGTAAAATCTGGAACGGAGAAGATCGAGAGTTCGCTCCAGGCCCAGATGCCCCATGTCATCATGAAGACTGGTAAGTACAATTCCTCGAAGATCTTCAGGTAAAGCCAGTTGGTTCAACACTTTGTCTCCATCCATCCTCTTCCGGTATAACAACCCATTCTTCAGCTCAAGTTTGTTCCATTGTCTCATCCACAAGGTTACTGCAGGTAAGTGGAATTTCAAGTTCGAAGGTTTGTTGTTAGACTCCAAGTACTCAATTACCTCTTTAATTTCAGGGTCAGCTCGCTGCTTCCTGAACAGATCCTCTTCAGACAGGCAAGGCATCTCTGGGAGACCATGACCATCTTCTTCCTGGATTTCTGGAGGTAATGCCTTTTCATTCATGCTCAGAGACTCTACCAAGGTCAAAGGGAAAGATTGAAAATCATGGGATTGATTGACTTGATGTTTTTCACAGATGGCCTTCACTACTTCAGGTAAGATTGTCTTGGTGTTGCCTTCAAGATCTCCAAGATGATGTAGAGTAAACTGTCTGATTCGTTCTTGTTCTTTTTTAGATTCCCAATCATCTGATGGTTCACCATTGGGACGACGAGACAATCCGTCCGCATCTTGATTTTGTGCTCCAGCTCTGTATTGGATCTTAAAATTGTAGGTTGAGAAACTGGATAACCATCTATAACTAGTAGCATCTAGTTTGGCAGACGTAAGGACATAGGTGAGGGGATTGCTATCAGTGACCGCTGTGAAGTCTGCCCCATACAGATAGTCATGGAATTTTGTGGTGATTGCCCATTTGAGAGCCAGAAATTCCAATTTGTGGGCAGGATACCTGGCTTCACACTTTGTTAATCCACGGCTGGCAAATGCTATGACTCTCATGTGTCCTTGCTGTTCTTGATACAAGGCTGCTCCTAGTCCTGTAGCACAAGCATCTGTATGCAATAGGTAAGGCAGACAAGTATTTGCGTACCCCAAGACAGGAGCAGAGGTTACCCTTTCCACGAGGTTTTCAAATGCCTGTTGACACTCGGTAGTCCATCTGTCACACAGAGACTCTTTTGGATCAAAGTAAGTATGATCTTTATCTTTCCTTTTTCCCTTTCGAACCGGAGGATATCCAGCTGTAAGATTGTTGAGCGGCTTTGCAATCTTGGAGAAATCTTTAACAAATCTACGGTAATATCCTGTAAATCCTAAGAAAGATATTAGTTCCCGAAGGTTCTGGGGCCTTGGCCAGGTTTTAATGGCCTCAATTTTTGATGGGTCAGTTTCTACACCGTTCTGGGAGACAATGTGGCCTAAGTAGCGCACAGATGTTTGGAAGAATTTGCATTTCTCGGGTGAGAGCTTCAATCCGTATTCTTTTAGACGATTCAGGACTTGTATCAGTCGGCGCTCATGCTCCTCAAGGGTTTCAGAGAAGATGATAAGATCATCGATGAAAACTAAGACTTCTCTTCTATTTAAGTCACCCATGCAGCGCTCCATGAGCCGCTGGAAGGTGCTTGGCGCATTGGTTATCCCTTGTGGCATACGGTTAAACTCCCAGAACCCGAGGGGGCATACGAATGCTGTCTTCTGCTTGTCCGCTTCATCCATCTCAATCTGGTAATATCCGGATTTTAAATCGAGAACAGAAAACCACTTGGAACCAGTTAACATGGAGAATACTTCCTCCAGGTTTGGGAGTGCATATGCATCTCGTATGGTTTGAGAGTTTAGCTTCCTAAAGTCAATACATAGCCGCACTGAGTTGTCTTTTTTCCGGACCACTACAATGGGGGATGCGAATGGGGACTCAGACTCTCGTATAATACCAGCTGCTAACAACTCCTGTAGATGTTTCCTGACAGCATCAATATCTTGTGGGTGGATGGGACGAGCTCTATGCTTGAAAGGAGTTTCGTCACTCAGTTTAATTCGGTGCTTCACCTTATCAGTGTGTCCATAATCCATTTCCCTCAAAGCAAAAACTTCAGGCATAGAGTTTAACAAGGCTGATATCCGTTCTTTCCATTCGGAGGGAAGTGGGGAGTCTCCAAAATCGAGAGTTATCTGAGGACTTTCAGGTGTTTCAGAAACATCACTTGTTAATGGCTTGTTTATCACCTGCTGGACAGCATGCATTTCTGCAATCACAGACCGGGGAGGGATTACTATGTTAGTCTGGGTTTCATTATTGACTACCACAGGCAAGGAGAAGAAACGTTTCACAGGTAAGGTGTGCAATCCACTAGCAACTAAAAGACCACTTGGCAGGGAATTTATGGTGGGAGGACTTATAACAGTCAGTGTTTCTGCTGGAAGGTAATTCAGACAGACAGCTCCATCAAGAACAGTAGTGCATCCTGCTGGCACTGTTTCAGGGACTGTCCCCTTTAATGTCACACACCCAAGGGTTTTGGCACATGATTGTCGATGCCTCACATCAAGTGTCTTCAGTACAGCTGCGTACCCTTTAGAAGCTGATTTGGGGCTGACAGTTTCTTTTTGAACATAACTGGAGTAAAGCACATCCAAGGTATTTGTACCGATGAGGACTTGTGGTACATTTACCAAATCTGGAACCACCAGTGCTAGTGTGGTAACCTCGGTATCTGTCCCTAGGAACTCTTTGGGAAACCTTAAAGTTAACTCCACATACCCAAGGTAAGGCACGGATTGTCCATTGGCTCCCTCCACCTCCAGCAAAGACTCCAGGGGTTTCATGGGGTAATGAGACAAGTTATTTTTGTAAAATGAGAAGGGGATTGTTGTCACCTGGGAACCAGTGTCTAAAAGGCAGTTCACTTTTATTTCGTCAACATAGATTTGGGCAGTACATTTCATTCCAATTAGTCCCTTTGGCAGTTGGCTTTTAGGGCAATGATGCTTTGTCCCAGTCTCCATATGCCCTGCTACAGAGACTGCCTGGTGTTTAACCGAGTAGTAGTGGTTTGGTTCTTTAGGTCCCACTGGGCTTGTTTTTCTCTCAACTGGCGCCTCTTCTCATCTACCTTAGAAGGGTTTAGTTCATTTTCGCAGTTGATGGCAAGATGTCCCTCCTCACCACATCTAAAACAGTATCCAGGACGAGGACGAGTGAACGTCACTGAACCACTTCTGAGTTGACTGTTCTCATCCCTCTCAGTTTGCCTATGCTGGAATTTTGCAGTCTTGCCTGACCGATGTTGTGGTATGTCAGGGGCTGACAACTGAGCCTTTAACTCTGCCACTTGCTTCTTCAGTCCCGCTATTTCCTTAGCTGCTGTGGTTTCTTTTGGCACTTTACCAGAAATGGATGTTCTCATAGCCTCTACTTCTGCTTGTAGTTCTACTAGCTCTTTCTTTAATTGGATCAATTCAGAATTTTTGGAATAATCAGGCTTGCACCTCTGGTAAGTTGAGGTTTGCATAGCAGCAACCTGAGCATTAATTTCAGATATTTGAGCCCTCATAGTATCCACCTCTTCAGCTGCTCCACCAACTGCATCATGGGAGTATGTTGACATTTGATGAGTAGCAGTTCTCATTTTGGGGGCATTACTCTGTTTGTTAAATCCAAACTGATTTCTCATCCTGTCTTCTTTTGAGGCTTGTCGGTCTTCTTCTGTGCGAATTTGCACTACTATCTCTGCAAAAGAAGGTGGGTGGATATTTTTCTTCTCTAGCTGTGAGCTGGAAATTAACCCATTATCCCAGCATCCACGGCAGAACTGCTTTATCAGACAACGGTTTTGCTCACTCTCCGCAATGGCACCTCTCCTTACAGTAGTGCTCAACATAACTTGCAACCGGTGCAAATAACTGGAGGGCTTCTCCCCTGGGTTCTGTAGCATGGTCATGAATTTTGCTAACAGCTCATCTCCATCCTCCACGGATCCGTAAACTGACTCTAGTAACTCCAAGTAAACTGAAGGTAAAGACTGGGGACTCACATGTTTAATGACATCAGCTGCCGGGGGGAGCAGACTATCAAGTATTCTCCTTGTGCGAGACAAGTCCGAAATGGAGGGATCATCTAAAAGAAATTGAACACTTGCCCGCCATGTGTCAAAGTCTGGCTCGTTTACTGGCCTAGGGACTTTCCCAGAGAAAGACCTGAGACGGAAAGAGGCAGGTTGTAATGTAGCAGTGTCGTTGGTTCTGACGATGTGTTCAACTACAACTTTTTGCACGCTGGGTGGATCAATCATGTCCATTGTAAGTACTGGATGGGGTAACACTGTAGGTGCAGGATGGCTAATTCTACTGCTGGGTCTTTCCTTGGACAGGTTTTGTGATGTCTCAGATTCATTTGAGGGAGGGGCTACTTGTTCTGTGGTCACTCTCTGTAATTTGTCTGGGGACGACGGTCCATCCAGTGAGCTGGTAGTGCTGCTATCACGAGTTTGAGAGTCTGCAACATGTGGATAGTTAACTCTTTCACCTGAAGCAGATATGGGTTCAGCAACAGAACAGCCAGCTTTCATCCTCTTTAACTCCTCCTGGAGCACTTCTTCAATTGACTTTCCACTAGCGATTGACTTTCCACTAGCGCTAGCAATAGTTTGTAGTTCTTCGAAATACAGCTTAGTGGCACTGTCACTAGCTACTTGAGTGTAGACATGGCTTAAGGCACGTACTATGAAAGTTGTATCTGGGTTTGACGTACTGACCATTGTTACGGGCAAAAGGGGCATTAATGTTTTCATAGCGGAACTATAAGTAAACTCTATAATGGCATGTTGATGGAATTCAGAGTTTGGGTCATCAATGAGAAGGTTGCGACTAATGCTGCCATATCTCAACAACCACGCTTCTAAGTCCTGATCTGTTTCAGTTAATGTTAAGCCGCTGACTATTACGGCGTTTGAGACATCTACATTCTCTCTTTTTATAATTTCCATTTTGTCAATATTCTGCTGAGTGTATAGATTATTAATTTGACTCAAAACTAGTCACTATTGCTGCAGGCTTATCTCTCTCTCCTGGCTGAGCTCGCCACTTTTACTTGTAACCCATTACACATGATAAATTTGTGTCAACTTTACAAACGGACCAGTAGGCTCAAAAGATTAGGTTCGTCCGGGGAGAGAGACGATACAGCAGCAGTGAATACTCAAACAAAAGGATGAGGTAAGAAAAGTTTGAATTTACTGAATATGTTCTTTTCTTTTCACCTTGTTATTAGGTTGTAATGATTACTCAATTTGTTGAACATGGACCCATATAACCTCACACAGGCTTAAGGAGAACAATAGAAAATGAAACCAACAAAACAAAACAAAATTTCATTCACTCTTGAATGTAAATACTCAGAAAGTCCAAAAGTTGGATGTTCTCAATGAACAGATCAGTTGGTAAACTCAGTCCAAAAGTTTGTGAGGCACTTAATTCAGTCGTCCTATTCTGGCCTGGATAGCACAGAATAATTTGATTTGTGGTTCTAATCCTACCGTTCAAAGATGAGCAAGTTTTCTTTTCACAGGGAAATCACAGGATTCGTTAAATGGGCGGCTCGCCAGTCCAACCCCACCGTTACGCACACAGGAAGAGCTGAGACAATCCACAGTTCAGGAATGATTCACACTTCGTTCGATTTACATGCAGAATGGATCACACTCATCAGCTGGACATCACAGCACTCACGTGGAAACAAAAGCAGAAGACCAAAAACCTGGCCTTGAAAATACAAGGCCAAAAAAAAAAACAATTAGCATTTGAAACTATATACAAATCAATTCAGATTATACACAACTTCTCATAAAACACAGCAAATTATGTCCATTTATAAGACACTGTACAATAAATGGTCTTTATGCAATAAATTGTCTGTGTAATAAATACACTTTTTGCATACTTGCTGGTAAGTATCTTATTTAACACACACACACATTGCATTTTATGGCATTAATTTCACATAAATGCCTAATTGCATCTTTCATTTTACACTTGACTGTATTTGCCATTAATACTGCACCAAATAAAGAATTTGATGTAACACACTTAATATGATCCTTAATGAACCTTATTGAACAATACTGAAATTATTGAAACTATATTAACTCACCAAGGAACTCGTTTACATGTACATCGGAAGAACCAGGGAAGTTCCAGATGATACACGTTCTCAAAATGTCATTCTCGAGCATAAACTGCTTCTCTCTGAATCCTTCGTTAGAGATATATATACACACACGACACACACTGTATTAGCTTTAAACTTGCGCTAATATTGCGTCATTGACATGCGGTCAACACATAACGTGAAAAATCATATCACTTCAACTCATTTTACTGCAACTTATTTCTACATCGTCATCATATAAATGATTTAGAGGCATTTATACAACTCTTACATCAATTCTCGACTCAATCGGAGCTTCAAATCTCCCGCAGCAAAACAAGCGTCTGCTCGCATCAGAGGTTCACGGAGAAAAGAAAGTTCTAGAAGGCGCTGCTCTCTATAAGTGCCGCGATAGCGGAATTTTCCATGACATCATTCAAAATGCGATCTCATTGGAGGCTTATGTAAAGGGAGATAACGCTATTGGACATATTTATAACATTCAATATTTTATATTTATCCATTTCTATATAATTAATTAATTTGTTTGCAGTCTTATATTTGATCTGAAAGCAGCTTTCATACTTTAACTCTGTTGTTTAATTTGAAGTGCATTTTGTCTCTGTCCACTGGTAACCTGGGTTACATGTAGTTAGTGGTAAAGTACTGCATAGATTTGACAAGTATCTTGTCTTATGTATTTTCTTTTAGATCCGCGTAAATGCCTAAGTTACCTATTTTTTTCTTTTGTTTTAACTTTTCACCCGACGTGACAAACGCCTACTTTCTTGGTTTATAACATTGCTTTACGTTCGCTTCTTTTTTTTTTTTTTTTGAGTCGAGCTAACGTTACCGGAGACGTCATAACACTTTGCTGTGAGATTTTTTTTTTTCTTTTGTTTAACTCTTGTCAGTAAAATTTTAGTTAGTGGTAAAGTACAACATAGTTTTGACAAGTATCTTGTCTGATGTATTTTCTTTGAGATCCGCGTAATGTCTACCATCTTTTTTCTTTTGTTTTAACTTTTCACCCGACGTGACAAACTCCTACTTTTCTGGTTTGTATCGCTGCTTTACATTCGCTTCTTTTTTTCAGTTTGAGGTAAGGTACAAATGCTAAAACTCTATTACCTAGTTTTCCTTATTTTCTAACCTAGTTTTATTTTTATTTCATTGTAACAACTTTAACAACGTTTTTACACTTTTCCAACTACGAAAACGATCATTACATTGTTTCCATTGCTGCTATGTGTTTATAACCTTTTTCTTGCAATACACTGTTTATTTAAAACCTTAATAAAATCATCCCTTACACCATTTTTATGTTTTCGCCCTTTTCAAAGTTTAAAAAAAGCACATAGCTTCCCACAACTTCCCCCCCTCCGAAATTCCTCCTTGGTTCATAAGTTCATATTAAGGTCACTGGCTGTACAGGGAGGGGAGGGGGGTGTACAAACAGGTATCCAGAACAGATGGCTTTTATGACCTTCATCAATCAAATTTTTGGAGACAAGGCACCCTGGATCCTCTCTTCAGAGTCCTTTTTGAGCCTCTTATGTAAAAGGTTCTGTTGAATGTACTGATAAAGCATTTATGATAAAATAAAATATACTTTCATGTCATTACTCTTGAAAGTTGTCATGTATTTAAATATATTTGTATTTACACTTTTTTTATTAATTAAGCTGCAATTTAGCACATTTAAAAAATATTAACTTTAAATGTAACATTGAATAACACGCTACTGTTAAAATTATATCCAAGTACTTAACATGTGCTTTAGTATGTTAAGGCCAATTTATACTTCTGCGTCGAGGGTACGCCGTAGTGTACGTCGTAGGCTACGCACGTAGGTGACGCCGTCGTGAGCATTTATACTTCTGCGTTATGTCTGCGTTGCTCTGCAGTTGCACCGCCGAAACGCTAGTTGGCGGGGGCGGGTTTTAATGTTCCACTGTGTTTAGATTCCTCGCGGGTGTTTTGAGTTTAGGCTACTACAACAAGCAATGGCGACTGAAAGAGAGCGGATCATGTTGGAGTTGGAGCTTATTGAGGTTGAAAAACAGTTAATTTTAGTGAAATTACTCAAATTAAAAGGCAGAAACGAGAGAAGGCGTCGGAGGAGATGGTACGTGCGACCCGTGAACCTGATGAGGCAGAAGGAGGGTGAATTTTCTGTGCTTGTCCGGCCACTGAGAGACATGGACGAGGAAATGCACTTCAGATATTTCCGAATGTCTGCAGGTAGATTCAACGATTTAGTTCGTCGTGTTCAGCCATTTATCGTACATCAGTGTACGCACAGTATGCCTGTAGACATTACGCAGAGACTGGCAATCACCCTTCGAGTTTTAGCTTCAGGTGGAAGCCAACAGGCTGTAGCAGCTAGCTACAAACTGTCGTCCAGCACAGTGTCTTCCATAGTTGCCGAGGTATGTAAAGCTTTGTGGAAAGCACTGCAGCCAGAGTTTCTTCCCTGCCCTTCAGTCGCCCAATGGGAAACTATTGCTGCCGATTTTTGGCGACTGTGGAACTTTCCGAACTGTGTTGGCAGCGTAGACGGAAAGCATGTCAACATAAAAGCACCACCGCACGCAGGTAGCGACTACTACAACTACAAGGGTGCACACTCCATTGTTCTGATGGCTACCTGTGACGCCAGATATCGCTTCACCATGGTGGATGTGGGGGGATACGGACGGGAAAGTGACGGTGGTGTCTTCAAGGAGAGCCGATTTGGTTCTAGGCTTCTTGAACACAAACTGAACCTGCCCCCACCAGCCAATCTGCCTGGAACAGGAGTCAAAATCCCACATGTGATCATTGGTGATGCTGCATTTCCCCTACACAACAACCTCATGCGTCCCTTTCCAGGTATGTCACAGACAAGATTTATTTAATGTAATAGTACTTCATGTATGTGTATATATGGTGGTGAATTCAGGTTGAGTGGGACACTTTTTGCCATTGAGATAACTTGGAAAAAGTGTCCCAATCAACCTGAATTTTATATATATATATATATATATATATATATATATATATATATATATATATATTCATTCCTGATCACAGCTACATTGACACTCAATGATTGCCTATCAATTAATACTGTTTTATTTTTCTACATAGGGATGAACCTACCAATGGATAAGCAGACCTACAACTACCGTCACTCCAGAGCCAGACGCGTGATTGAGAATGCATTTGGCATTTTGGTTGCAAGGTGGCGAATCCTTGGACGACTTCTAGAATGTCTGCCAGACAAAGCAGTTGATATTGTGAAAGCTTGTTCTGTTTTACACAACTTCCTGGCCTACACAGATGAGGTCAGCACACCTGTTAGCAGATACATCCCTGCTAATTTCACAGACACTGACACTACAGGGTCACCTCAGCTCGGGGAGTGGCGCAGAGTGGTGTCAGGGGACACAAATCTTTTGGAACCACTAGATCCACGTCACCTTTCAAGGGCCCGCTCCACCAGAGCTGCAGTTGGTGTACGGAATGACCTGACGGCCTTCTTTCAGTCACCCCACGGAATTGTGCCATGGCAGAACAACATAGTGTGTCGTGGTCAACTTGGTCAGTAAATTGTACTGGTGTAAAATATATACACCAATAAATGACATGCAACCATGTAAATAAAGACCAGTTTTAACTGTTCACGTTGTTTCTTCTTTAATTACAGTAACCTGCACAATACAATGTGCAATCTATGTATAAAATAATGTAACATGTAAAGGTGCAATGGTCTAGAATTGTTTATATTAAATATAGATGCAAAAGAGCAAACTATACACAAATAAATACTGTTATTGATCTTAATTTGCTGTAACCTGAACCATACAATATGCATACAGCAGGAAATGACATAATTGGTTTCAAACAATATATACAAATAGGTTAAAATATGTAAAAGTGCAATGTATAAAGGTGCAATGGTCTAGAATTGTAGATTAAAAATAGATGCTAAAGAGCAAACACACACAAATGGGTAAACTATACATTAATCTTTATTTGCAGTAACCTGCACAAAACAATGTGCAAACAGCAGGAACAGGCAATTTTTTGTATGCAAACTATATACACAAACGGGCATACTATGTACAAGTTAGTACAAAGTATTAAGGTGCAATGATACACTATTAACAATAAAAATGCACGAGAAAACTGTACACAAAAGCTACAAACTATATAGTATAACCTGCACAAATAGGTGCAAACAGACAAAATTATTAAAAAACAAAATGCTAAAGTGCATACTATTTACAAAAATGTGCAAACAATAAAACCTGCACAAATAAGTGCAAACAAGCAAAATATGAATAAATGCAAAAGTGCAAACTATATACACAAATGTGCTAACAGACAACTTACTAAAAGATGCAAAAGTGCAAACTATATAAAGATAGTGCACAGAATTAAAAGGTGCAATGTTGTAGAAGTAGGCACAATTGTTTATTTTTTCTGCTTCCACTCAAACAGGACCTTGGACACATCAAACATTGCCTGCGCCCTGTGCTCCTCCGGCACCCTTCGCAGCATGTCGGCAACAGTGTGCCCAAACCGGTCGCTCTCGTCATTTCCATGACTCAGTCTCTGTTGCAGCTCGACCCGCCGTTCCTCCAACTGAGCCTCCAACCGAGCAACTTGCATTTGGACCCAGTCCTCTTGTTCCTTCCTCTTCCTTTTCTGTGCCATCCTTGGACTGGGGGACTGAAGAGATGTCTGGGGGGACTGAGATGTCTGGGGGGACTGAAGCGATGTCTGGGGGGACTGAAGCGATGTCTGGGGGGACTGAAGCGATGTCAGGGGGGGCTGAAGAGATGTCTGGGGGGACTGAAGAGATGTCTGGGGGGACTGAAGAGATGGCTGGGGGGACTGAAGAGATGGCTGGGGGGACGGTGGACATGCTAGTTGGTCGTTATTGGCTGAAGGTCTCACAACAGCCGAAACCATTGGAGTATGAGCTTGAATCGCTCCCATCCTGCGATTATGAAAGAAATAGCAAATAGTGTAAGTTAGTCTTTTATATATAAAAGCTGATGCATCCAGTGTTAATTCACAGATAAACAGAGCTATGAATACTGCATATTCCTACATTGCAAATGCTACGTTGTTGCGTTTGTATTATCTGCAAGCCCAATATAATTACAATCTATTACATATAATATAAATACAATATAATTAAAACCCATTACACATGCTTTTTGTTTCCCAGGTATATTATTTTTGCACTAATCAATAACGTTACGGCGTGGTAGCATTGCTAGTTAAGTTAGCTAACCTAAAAACAACAGAGGTTCATAAAGGACGTGCATTATTTACCTTATCGTCAAAGTTTGACTCCGTAAACCGGTGTTTCACATGAGGTGCCAGCCAAGACAGGAATAAATAAAACGCTGGGACTTTTTTCCCTCCTGGATCCCCGCTCCTTGTGGCGAGCTTTTTACGGAGGCGAACGTACTTGTCTCGACAGTTCTTCCATCTCTTCATACAATCCGCTACATCCAAACCGACGTTGGAGGAAATCTCTCTCTCTCCACGAATTCGCTGCCATCTGGCAGTCTTTGTATTCTGCAGAAGACGAGTCATACAGATGGCTGTATTTCCGCACTTCTTCAACTAATCGCTCGGTCACTTGGTCCATTTCCATTTTCTTCACTGAACTTTTACCTGAACTTCTGAATTTAAAAATGGCGGGCGGTGCAGAAGAACACGCCGGAAATGCGTAGCCGGAAATGCGATGCTACCAAGCCGACCAATCACAGATCTTGCGGTCCGCGTCGCCGCGACGCGTAGTTACATTTTTGAGGAGGTGCGCGTCAGGGTACGGCGAAGGGTACGAAGTATGGTACACGTCAATGCGTATGCTACGCCATACCTTCTACGCGCACCCGACGCAGAAGTATAAATTGGCCTTAAAAAAATTAGTCAACACATCAAAAGAATGAATTAAACATAACTGCTTTAAAATGTACTTTAAAGTGAAACATACTGTAACAGAACACATTTTAAAAGTGTTCTTAAGTGTTTCATTGTCTTGGAAGTGTCTCTCAAGTACTCTTAAAGTTTTTACTTGTAAGATGTGAGGCATCTTTTAAGAATCTTGTTTTCAGGATGCTCAGAAAAACGAAAGTAATTAATTTAATTGAGATTTAATTTTTGAGCGCTTTGTTTTTGGCTTTTTAGAGCCTGTCCATGTTGGCATCTGTCTCCCCTTCAAGTCAGTTGATCTGAACTGTTATACGGTTCATTTAAGCTACAGCATTGTTTTGTTTAGTTTTCGTCTGTTCTCTGCGACCCTCTCAGGACAGACCTGTTTGGAGAAGATCTCCTGAGACACCTGTAGATTCACACTGCTCTTTCTGAACACCCTTACCCATAAGCCCACTCTCCTGGACCATTAGTGGGCTACACCGTTAGCAGACTCCTGTTGGCTCTTGATATCAAGTCTCAGCAGGCATCTGAAGGCTGCTTGGCACTTGATGCTGAGGGAGGCTCTGTATTCAAACACGCTCTGCTCGGGGTCAGAAGAGTCTTCTCAAAGATCTCAGGATGGTGATGCTCTGGACAGGGTTCTGGCAGCTGCTTTGGCTCGTGAAATCTGGACGCTTCTGTACAAACAACTCCTGACTAACTTTGACTATTCATTAGGTGCAGGAGCACTGCAGCTGTCTCAGGAACGAGTCCAGCCACCTGCTACATCAGTACTGGCCCTCAGATGCTCATTTAATTAGCCCGAATCACATGCTCCCCATGAGAAAGGCTCCTGACACATTCGTCCATCACAGGAGATGGTGTCCAGCGGCCAGATAGAGCCTGCTGGGCTTCAGCTCATCTGTATCGTAGTGTGGAGCTAAACACTGACACGTAGATTTTTTTTGGCAGATATGAAACTCACAGCCGAAGTATTGATGACTCAGTAGTGTTCCACAGATTTGTGTCCAATCAAATGCTCTTCATGGCAGCACAACATGATTCATGACTGTCAATTAAACACTTGTGCTGTTGAGGTGGGAAGTTTACTAGGTGGGAGATTCAATCAATTAAATGCTGACTAGGTAGGCAGCTCATTAGGTTCAAATTGTGCTTATGATGCCCAAAATGCTGTGCATGTTGGGATGCTCACTGTGTTTTGAGATTAAATGTTTGGACACACCAGGCAGCTCTAGTATCTTTTCAGACACTCAACATGCTTTCTAGGTAGGATGCTTATTAGGACACTGCTTTTGCAGTCCTGTTTCAATCTCCTCTAAGGGTTCATGATTTATGAAGTGTGCTTATTAATGTAGTCCTGCAGTGTGTTGTGTACTACTGTACATGCATGCAGCAGCGCAGGAGTGACTGTTCGCTCTTTATTCAGCATTCTTGACTAAAACAACTGTTGGATGAAACATTCTCCGTCTCTACAGCCACTGTGTGCGAGTCTGAAGAAAGAAAGACAGAACCGATGTGCCATTTGTCTGACTGGCATAATCTCCTTAAATTTCACTCCTCTGCTGTGCCTGAGGAAACCTTCTGTTTGTTCTCATCATTGTTGAGCAGCACACCTGTGTAAGGGGATTGTCTTCACTCCATTCTGACAGGCTTAGAGGCTTTCATTTAGGAAAATACGTATTACTGCACTCCTTCATGCAGAAGCGTTTAATTAGATAACTGCATATGTGATCTTGTACATTCTGAAACGAGTCTTACACTGTAACAGTCAAAATGAATTCAATTTAAAGACAGAAGTGGTTCAGTTAAAGGAGCTTTCAGATAAGAGCTGATGACCATGTATGACAACCTCCGCTGAAGATCATAGTCAGAAAAAAAAAGAACAACCCTGCTGATGATTGTGAAAACTGTTTTAACAAGATTAAAGACATTATTCAACTCTACCACATCCATAAAGGCCACAAATACAACTAGGCCACAGTGCAAACATGTCTGGCTCTTACTACAGAAAATCCATATTTTCCCACCAAAGCATGCAGAAATAGTTGGGCCTCAATAACTGAATCAATGTGAGGAGTCTGATGGCCTTTGGAAAGCAAGCGCTGATGGAGCAACTGAACAGACTGAAGGGCAATCTTTCTGATAAACAAATCGATGGGTATAATTACAATATCTCCCTTGCTGATATTGTTTGGGAGTTTTTAATTAGAGGTCATTCATTTCTCACCAAACAACCAAACCATTTCAAGAATAAAGTAAGCCATTAGCATTGACAGCACTGAGACTGTTATATTGAACTGGGTCATATCTAGTTTGGCTATTTAAAAGCTAAATAACTGTAGACTTAGAGTCCCTGAAGCAACTGGGTAGACAGATGCATACAGATGTTTTAAGGTCACATTTGAATATTTGGTATTTATTTGTTTGAATTGAACTGCTTTTGAATTGATTAGCAAATTAGGATGTGATCAGATGTGATATTGGCCTGAGAGGCTAGAGAACCGCTGCTGAGGACGCAGCCAATAACAGAACAGGATCTGCGCTCAGCCATTGTTCTTCAGCCTGTATCTCGCTCGGTTTAGACATCAGTCTTTGCATGACTGTGTCAAGCGTGCTCATTTTCCAGTGCTGAAGAGGACATTCCACTGGAAACCACTGACTTACACAACAATGCATGGTGGGAAACTCAGGGAAATGAACAGACTGACATTTCCTGAACCTTTTACAGTGGCACTCGCTGCTTCACATTTATCTTCACAGAACAGATGAGAGTCACATACTCACGCATTGATTAGAATGAACCAACAAAAATGTGAATCTTCAGAACTGAGTGATCCCTTGATTCAAGATATAATAATATCATCAAACTATAACCAGATGTTCATACATGGTGATTCATCTGTAATGCAAGCCTACTTCATCTTTAACAGGTCCCTCCGCAAACTGTCTGAAATCAAAGCCAGTGTGTGTTAGAAGTTACCTTCATCCAAAGCTGAAGTCTCTCCCACAATTATATGAAGTAATTTTAAACATTTGACATTAATAACAGTTATTTTAATCTCTTTTGGCATCCTGGCCTCTAGGTTCATTCATTCTTTAAAGTTAATTATCTATTATTCACTAGTAAATGTTTGATTTGTCAGTATTTAGTAGTAGAATTCACACTTTATAGATTGTTTTTCTACATGAAGAAAAAGGAGCTCTGAACAGGTTAAACACATTCATGCAGAAATATTCCTTCATAGATGAAGGTTTTTGTGTTGAGCTCTGAACTCAAGAGTCAGTGATGGTGTGAGCCAGTTGTGGCCAGACAGGAAGAGGATGGTGAGGTCATGATGTGTGGACAGGAAGTGATCGCTCAGTGAGTAATGAGGGATGAGATGACAGACACAGACATGGCCTGTGTGACATAATGCTGGGACACTCAGTGATGTACAGTAGCAGAGACACAGGCTTCACCGGTCCCGGGACAGTAATGACTGTCAAAGAGTGAATGCTTCATTAGATTAGAGACACACACATGGCCATGTCACATCACGTCACAAGTGTACGTTTGTCAGTCACGTGCATTTTCACTGTTCACATGAAGGGTCTGCCTTAACTCAGCTCAGGAATATATCACTGCACTTTATGTAACTGTATATAAGAAGTATTTATACGTTTTTTGTTTTTGTTGTTGTTGTTTTTTTAGTAAATTAAATGCTCAAGAATTATTCCTGACAGTTACAGTAGATGGCAAGAGAATGTTATGGTGTAACATGCCTCAACTGATATGAATACAGACAACACGAACTGTTCTCATCCGCTGTGTCATTTATTTTTTAGCACCATACATTATATGACATTTTCTCACACAGCTCACTGAAGACAATTAGCCTAAACAGTCAGCAATTAAAAAAGAATAAGAAACTAATTACAAGAAATTTAAAAAAACATACAGTAGAGCACTGAATATTCTTTACTGTGTAAATTATATTTCTTCTTCGTATTCTTACAAAAGTGATTTAATCAAGAGCAATGAGAGATTTCCTCCTTTTTGTTGTTTGACAAAAGGAATATTAGACTGCTGCCCGGATCTGAATATACTGTAACACATGTGTTTTCTTTCTCAGCTGTTTGCTTTCACTTAAGACCTACAGTAAATTCCCCTGTTTCTGAGGATACTTGCAAATACAAGCATTTTGACACAATATTTTGATACAAGTGTGTGTATTTAACCATTTAAGGTCTATAAAGTGGCAAAAATAACTTGGTTCAATAGTATCTACCAGTATATCGCCCACCCCTAATGGAAACAATATATTTTTATATGTTTTTTGCATAATATATAACAGGTAAATTGGCTTGATCATACATCATTCCCTGTGCTTCATGGATGAGGGCATTCCCTGCAGGCTCATTTGGTTTGATTGCTGACCATGTCTCTATGATTGATGGACTTTTCTGCACAGCATCGTTGGTTATATAGTTTTTCACCACATATTCCACAGTTAAATGTGATTATTCTAAAAATTAGCTGAAACAATGTGAACAGATGGCTAACACAAAGTATATACCATTGATTAACAATCCCAGAGCTCACAACTCGTGTGTTTTTAAAGGTTTATAAGGTATTGTCAAAAAATGATTTCCCTTTGAATGAGGTTTTTTCTTCCAGAACCTGACTGTTGCCCTCTATGGCCTTTACCTCATGTGTGTCCCACAGAAGAATCTTTTGTTTAACCACAAAGGCTCAGTCTTGGGTAAAGCACTGGTATGTGTGGGATATGAGAGATATCGCACAGATGCAGCAGACATCATGGCTAGAGCTATCTCAGTGTAGTTCGGATCTGATCTGGATTGATGCACATATGCAGGAGTATCGTGTATGTCCAGCGTTTAGTCTTGTGTGGATGCTGGGTCATAGAGATCATGAGCAAACATTGTTGGAATAGGCTGATCATTGCTGTTTGTCTTTGAGATTTCATACATCTACTCAAGAGCTCTTAAAAATCACTGCTCATTTTTCATATTTTAGTTCCTACTCTGTTTGTACCATACACTCACACTATCGTCAAGAAATCCCATAATCAGCTACAAGCACTCAGAGCTCGGAACCACGTTATATGAGGTGTCTGCCACTTATATCTTATCTTGAGTATTTGTATTGTGAACATATTAATTCATTTAAGAAATAAATCACGGGCACAAGCCAGATTTTCAAACACCCCTGCTGATTTGTCTATATTCAAATCTTTAAGGAATAAGTGCACATTGATGATCAGGAAGTCTAAATAAGAATTTTATTTAAAGTCAGTCACAGAGAATTTAAATAATCCTTAAACATTTTGGAAATTAATTAAATCCTTATCAGGGACTCATGAAGCCTGTAGCCTTCCTGAATATATTCAGGTTGACGTAGATATATAACAACACGGGAGTGGGAGTCATTTTTCTGGGATTGGGAAGAGAGGGGATTACCCAAATCAATGGGATTGGGACAAATTCAATGAATTGAAATTATTATTATTATTTTTATTTTTTATTTTGTTTTTTTTGTGGGAGTGGGACATACGGAGCCCGGGAGGTCACCTGTAGGAGAAAAAAAAACTTCTAAGACTTAATTCAAAAATAAGACTTATTTTGGTGATTTTATTATACAAAGCTTTTTACCCCAGAGTTAGATGCATGCATGTTAATGTTATTATTAAATAATTAGGCCTATTATAACATTGCATTCAGTTAGAGAGCAAGGAAATTACAACATAACCAGCACATTATTTGTTTTGTATTGCTTTTTACCCTCTTCTCTCGAAACTCTATCCTTTATTTAGAAAATAATGGAATTTTCTATTCTTCTTTTTAGCGTTTATTTTAGATTATAAAAAACAGGCGGTGGGGTCTAATCCTTTTGTGATTAATGTAAAATAAACGTTAAAAAGAAGAATATTTTGTGAGTGCGGATCACGGTCTCATCGGCTACTATGAAAATTATAATGATTAATAAACAAAAATGAATCTGCCAGTGGGGGCGGGGCCACCAATCAAATATATTACAAATTTACACAAGGATTATGAATTTTTTCGGCACAGATTGAAAAACCGAAGGTACGGTTTCCAAAATCTGAGTTCACGGATTGTAAATTCGTGGGTATGGTTTATTAATCCATGGGCATGATTTGTTAAACCGAGGGAACAGTTTAAGAATCCGTGAGTACGGTTTACAAACTGAGGGGACGGATTGTATTATTTTCTCCAACAGGTGACTTCTCATAAAATATAACTTAATTCACACCATATTTCTGATACTATTGATCAATCTTATCAGATTAATTTTGATCGTTCACTTTTATTTTATATCCGTGAGTGCAGTACACCTGCAAAGCGTTAGCACTCATTAGCCTGTCATTAGCGTTTTCATTCGAACCTATCGCTGTTTTCTTTTCTCCTCTCCTCTCTCTCGCTCCAGTTTTTCACAAGTTCATCAAACAACTGTGGTAAGAATATTTCATCAAGCACGGTGAGTAATGGCTTCTCCTGCTATTGTTATTTGCACCTCTTGCCACATGTACAGTTTATCTATCTCTGTCGCAGATGAGGGATTCACATGTGATAAATGCAGGGAAATAGTTAGGCTGACAGAGAAGATTTCAGAATTAGAGACACACATCCAAACTTTAATTGAGGACAGTAAGAATGTTAGTGCTCTAGATACGGCTTTGGATGCGTCTAGCTCAGGGATTCCTGTACATTGTTCCGTTCCGGCAACAGAGCCCCTGCAGCAGGGCAACTGGGTGACGGTGAGGCAGCGTAGTCGTGGGTCAAAACACCGCTCTTCTGTTCCGATCAAAACATTAAACAGGTTCTCCCCACTCAGTGATGCACCCACTGAGAAACCTGATGAAAGTGCTCTAGTTATTGGTGATTCTATTGTACGGAACATGAATATAGAGACACCAGCCACCATAGTCAAATGTTTACCGGGAGCCAGAGCGCCTGACATCTTGGCAAATTCAAAAGTGCTGGCTAATGCTAAACGCAAATACAGTAAGATTGTTATTCATGCCGGCGCTAATGATGTTCGACTTCGCCAGTCTGAGATCACTAAAAATAACATTAAAGAGGTGTGTGAACTTGCAAGCACGATGTCAGACACTGTAATATGCTCTGGTGCCCTCCCTGCTTACCGTCGGGACGAGATGCATAGCAGATTGTCATCACTCAATGTCTAAGTGGTGCCCACAGAATAACATAGGTTTCACAGAAAATTGGACGAGCTTTTGGGGCAGACCTGACCTGTTGAAAAGAGATGGTCTTCATCCCTCCTGGGGTGGCGCCACTCTTGTCTCGAGACATATGACAAATAGTCTTAGTGTTTATACTTGACTAACTGGGGCCCAGGTCAGGAAGCAGACAGACTGGCTAAACCGACCGTCTGCTAGCTGCCTCACGTCACAGAGGTCAGTTAATTCTCAGCACATAGAGACTCTTTCACCTAGATATCACACTATAGAGACTGTGTCTGTTCCCCGAGCTAGAAAATACAAAAAACGTCCAAACCAAGTTAAGATTAACAATTTAATTGAGGTTCAACAAATAAAAAACAGATGCAATATGGATAAACAAATGATAAAGCTTGGCTTATTGAATATCAGATCCCTTTCTACGAAAACACTTTTTGTAAATAATATGATCACTGATCATTATATAGATGTGCTATGTTTGACAGAAACCTGGCTAAAACCTGATGATTACATTATTTTAAATGAGTCCACCCCCCAAGATTACTGTTATAAACATGAGCCGCGTCTAAAAGGCAAAGGGGGAGGTGTTGCTTCAATTTATAACAACGTTTTCAGGATTTCTCAGAGGGCAGGCTTCTAGTATAACTCGTTTGAAGTAATGGTGCTTCATATAACATTTGTCACGACCGGGTTACAGGAAGACACGGAGAGAGATCCAAGTGTGGGTATGTCATTTATTGGGGGTAATCCAAAGAGTAAACAGCCCATGCAGGGTTCATAACCAAAGATCAATCCAGACATAAACAGACAAGGACACAAGGCAAAAACAAGACTTGAACGGACGTGAAATATCAAACAAGGACTCCGTGCCACATACTAAGACAGACCGGGTATAAATACAAAGGGGGAGGGACAAAGGCTAATGGGGAATTGACTGCAATGATTAATGACCAGTGACAGCTGAGTGCAATGATTAGACAGAGAATGTGGGGAATGTGGTTCATGAAGTGACAGACACCGTGGGGAAGGAGGACATCTAGTGGATACCCAGGGAACACAAACCAGACACTGTGACAATACCCCCTCACTACGGAGCGGCTACCAGACGCTCCAAGACATGACTAACAAAACAAGACCAGGAGGGAGGTGGACAGGTGGAGGTTCAGGGGGAGGGACGGAGGGCCAGGTAAAAAAAAAGAATGGGTAAACCAGAGACAAGAGGAACATGTAAAGCAGGGAACAGAGAACAGAAGTGTAACACAAAACAGGGAGACCAGGAGGAAGGTGGATCGGCGGAGGATCAGGGGGAGGGACGGAGGGCCAGGCTCACAGAGGGGAACAAGGACAGGAAGTGAACACAAAAAAAAACAAAAAAAAACAACCACAACAACAACAATACAGGAGATCAGGGTGGATCAGGGCGTTCCGGAACCCAGGATGATGTCGACCGGGCAAGACCCCAAGGTGGAGCAGAAGACCACCACATCTGTGCGGCCGAAACCGACGCCCCCCAGGGCGGAGCAGAAGACCACCACATCAGTGCGGTCAAAACAGACGCCCCCCAGGGCGGAGCAGAAGACCACCACATCCGTGCGGTCGAACCAGACGCTCCCCAGGGCGGAGCAGAAGACCACCACATCCGCGCGGTCGAACCAGACGCCCCCCAGGGTGGAGCAGAAGACCACCATGTCCGTGTGGTCGAATGAACAGGAGGACAAGTTTGTTTGGGCAAGTCTGAAACAGAGAGCATGAACAAGTTAAGGGTAGCCTCCGTGGCCACAACAGGGACAGTCGGGTGCTCAGAGAGTTCGACTGAGACGTGACGAGACTCTGGAAGTTCCGCAGAGGCGAGGAAAGACTCTGGTAGCTCAGCCGAGACGTGGAACGGCTCTGGTAGTTCAGCAGAGACGTGGAGAGGCTCTGGTAGTTCCACAGCGAAGTGACGAGACTCTGGTGATCCCATGGTGTTTATACTGGATTCCAGAAGATCGATGCTGACTTGACTCTGCTCATGAAGATTATCGGTAATTTATTGGGATTATTGGGAAGATCAAGGGTGACTTGAATTTGTTCATGAAGATCAATGGTGACTTGCCTTTGTTCATGAAGATCAATGGCGACTTGCCTTTGTTCATGAAGATCACCAGTGACTTGAGTCTGTCCCTGAAGAACACCGGTGACTTGACCTGACTCTGAGAGCTCCACGGTGACTAGCCCTGACTCTGGAAGGTCAACGTGACTAGCCCTGACTCTGCAAGGTCAACGGTGACTAACCCTGACTCTGGAGGGTCCATGAGTACCTGACTCGACTCTGAAGGGTCCACGAGCACCTGACTTGATTCTGGAGGGTCAACCGGAACCTGACTCCACTCTGGAAAGTCAATGGGAACCTGACTCGACTCTGGAGGGTCAACTGGAACCTGACTCGACTCTGGAGGGTCAACGAGAACCTGACTCGACTCTGGAGGGTCAACTGGAACCTGACTCGACTCTGGAGGGTCAACCGGAACCTGACTTGACTCTGGAGGGACAACCAGAAACTGACTCAACTCTGGAGGGTCAACGGGAACCTGATTCGACTCTGGAGGGTTCACGGGAACCTGACTCAACTCTGGAAGGTCAGCTGTGGCTGTCATCCTGTGCAGAGGCGCTGGGCAAGCAGCCATCTTGGGCCATGACTCTGGACGGGCGGCCATCTTGGGCCGTGGCTCTGGACCAGTGGCCATCTTGGGCATTGGCGCTGGGTTAGCAGCCATCTTGTGCTGTGGCGCTGGGCTAGCGGCCATCCTATGCTGCGGTGCTGGGCTGGCGTCCATCTTGCATCGTGACGCTGAGCTGGCGGCCATCTTGTTTTGTGGTGCTGGGCTGGCGACCACCTTGTGCTGTGGCGCTGGGCTGGCGGCCATCTTGGGCCATGACTCTGGACGGGCGTCCATTTTGGGCTGTGGCTCTGGACCGGTGGACATCTTGGGCATTGGCGCTGGGTTAGCGGCCACCTTGTGCTGTGGTGCTGGGCTGACGACCACCTTGTGCTGTGGCGCTGGGCTGGCGGCCATCTTGGGCTGTGGCGCTGGCTCAGCAGCCATGACGTGAACACTCCTGGGAATCTCTAGGATCTTGTTCAGCATGGAGAAGTAATCCAAAAATGTCTCAGCGGCCATCTTGGGCAGTGGCGCTGGGCTGGCGGCCGTCTTGCCTCGTGGCGTAGGGCTGGCGACCACCTTGTGCTGTGGTGCTGGGCTGGCGTCCATCTTGCCTCGTGGCGCTGGCTCTGTGGCCATCATGGGCAGTGGCACCGGGCTGGCGGCCGTCTTGCCTCGTGGTGTGGGGCTGGCGACCACCTTGTGCTGGCGTCCATCTTGCCTCGTGGCCCCATGGTTGAGAGCGATGTTGAGCCTCCTCTCGACCACTTCCTTCTCGGCGACCTCCCCTGGTCTCCCGGAAAACCACCAGGCAGGTTCCCTCAAAACTATTCCTATCCCGGTGGCTGGGGAGGAACCATGAACAGACATACCGCTGGGTCTCAGAGATGACGGAGTCCTTCTGTCATGACCGGGATACAGGAAGACACGGAGAGAGATCCAAGTGCGGGTATGTCATTTATTGGGGGTAATCCAGAGAGTAAACAGTCCATGCAGGGGTCATAACCAAAGATCAATCCAGACATAAACAGACAAGGACACAATGCAAAAACAAGACTTGAACGGACGTGAAATATCAAACAAGGACTCCGTGCCACATACTAAGACAGACCGGGTATAAATACACAGGGAGAGACAAACGCTAATGGGGAATTGACTGAGTGCAATGATAAATGATCAGTGACAGCTGAGTGCAATGATTAGACAGAGAACGTGTGGAATGTGGTTCATGAAGTGACAGACACAACGTGGGGAAGGAGGACATCTAGTAAAGTACACTTGGCTGCATAATTTCAACACTATCAACATCAATTCCATGTGATGTTGATAGTGTTGAAATTATGCAGCCAAGTGATGATATCTCAGATCATTATTTAGTTTTGTGCAAACTTCATATAGTTAAAATTGTAAATTCTACTTTTTGTTACAAGTATGGAAGAACCATCACTCCTACCAAAAATGACTGCTTTTTAAGTTATTTTCCTGATTTATCCAAATTCCTTAGCATATCCAAAACCTCAGAACTACTTGATGTTCAGAAACTATGGACTCTCTCTTTTCTAGCACTTTAAATACAGTTGCTCCTTAAGGAAGGTTAAGGAAAACAGTTTGAAACCATGGTATAATGAGCATAATCGCACCCTAAAGAGAGCAGCCCGAAAAATGGAGCGCAGCTGGAGGAAAACAAAACTAGAGGTGGTTCGTATGGCTTGGCGGGAAAGTAACCTATCCTACAGAAAAGCATTCAAAACTGCTAGATCCGATTACTTTACATAATACATAACCCCAGGTATTTATTTAATACAGTGGCTAAATTAACGAAAAATAAACCTAAACAAGTGTTGACATTTCCCAACACCACAGCAGTAATGACTTTATGAACTACTTTACTTCTAAAATCGATATTATTACAGATAAAATTGCCAAAATTACCATTCAGCCGTCAGCTACAGTATCGCATCAGACAGTGCACTATAGACCCCCTGAGGAACAGTTCCACTCATTCTCTACTATAGGAGTGGTAGAATTGTATAAACTTGTTAAATCATCTAAACCAACAACATGTATGTTAGGTATACCATCTAAGCTCCTAAAAGAGGTGCTTCCAGAAGTCATAGATCCTCTTCTGACTATTATTAAATCATCATTGTCATTAAGATATGTCCCCAAAACCTTCAAACTGGCTGTTATTAAACCTCTCATCAAAAAACCACAACTTGACCCCAAAGAACTAGTTAATTATAGACCAACCTCGAATCCCCCTTTTCTGTCCAAGATACAAGAAAAGGTGGTATCCTCACAATTATATTCCTTCTTAGAGAAAAATGGTATATGTGAGGATTTCCAGTCAGGATTTAGACCGTATCATAGTACTGAGACTGCTCTCCTTAGAGTTACAAATGATCTGCTCTTATCATCTGATTGTGGGTGTATCTCTATATTAGTTTTATTGGATCTTAGTGCTGCTTTTGACACAATTGACCACAACATTATTTTGTATAGAGTTGAACACGTTGTTGGCATTAATGGAAGTGCATTAGCATGGTTTAAATCATACTTATATGACCGCCATCAGTTCGTAGCAGTGAATGAAGATGTATCATATCGATCACAAGTGCAGTATGGAGTACCTCAAGGCTCAGTATTAGGGCCGCTACTCTTCACGCTTTATATGTTACCCTTGGGAGATATCATCAGGAAACATGGTGTTAGCTTTCACTGTTATGCTGATGATACTCAGCTCTATATTTCTTCGCGGCCCAGTGAAACACACCAATTTGAAAAACTAATGGAATGCATAGTCGATATAAAAACTGGATGACGAGTAATTTCTTACTGCTAAATTCTGAAAAAACACAGGTGTTAATTATAGGACCTAAAAACTCATGTAATAACCTACTGTAGAACACTGTCTAAGACTTGATGGTTGCTCTGTCAATCCTTCATCATCAGTTAGGAACCTAGGTTTGCTATTTGATAGAGCTGAAACAACGAATCAATTTAATCTATTAAAATCGATTATTAAAATAGTTGTCAACTAATTTAGTCATCGATTCGTTGCTAAATAACTTTTATTTGCCGTAAGCGGCTCATTTCGTGCATATTTCAAATCTGCGGTGACCAAAGTGTGGTAGTAATGAGCCACCGGAGGTTTTATTCAGCCAGTACAGCAGGAGAAGTAGCGAATAGCCAATAGCTGGCCTCGTTTTATGTCACGTGCTTCCCGAACAGCGTCTCTGCAGCATTCAGCGTGATGTGGGAGTGCTTTACTTTGAGCCTTCAAAAAAGAAGAGTAACCTGTAAACTCTGCACTACTGAACTGTTTAAGGGGACGTTCACATATCGCGTCTTTTGCGCACTCACGTTTGTTAGTTCCAACACCGCACCGCATCGAGTTAAAACATTTAAACTTTTCAGAATGCAGCAAGTGCACCGCGGGTCATGTGACAAGAACTAACCAATCAGCTTCATCCTTTCCTGTAACAACGTTAAAAGCTCAGTCAAGATGAAAGGAACAGCTGATCATAGCTGTATATGGATTTCCATTTTGAAATAAATTTAGTAGCAGAGCTACTGCAAGCGATTTTTTGAGCTGCAAATCCATTTATCCTTTGCTGGAATTTCCGCGTCTTCAAGGAGAGAGCACGTCATGGTTGCTTAGCAAAGGCAGACGCCTCAGGGGCGCTTCTGCCTGAGCGCTTTGGAAAGAAGGAGAAAGCAGTGCGCCTAGCATTTTCCACGCGTTTTTAGGCGCAATATGTGAACGGCCACTAAGACTTTCATTAGTGCAGATTCTCCAGTACAATGTTGTTTGCAAATGTTTAGTCGTAAAAGCTGATAACATTGCTTTTTAACAGTTGACATTTAAAGCTTTACAAACATGTTCTGTGATTAGTTTGTTGTTTACCTGTTCAAAATTCAGTCGTGCAGCCTAATTATGACTGAATGAGAGAGGTAAATGTTTAAAGATATTTGAAATGCACTTTTTTGTCCTGAGGGAAATTGAATCATGGACGGTTACCCTGTCTGCAGATCATGCAAGAAGAAAGTCGCTGAAAAAGGGGGAAACGTCAAATTTGCTGAGCAATCTGCATGATCACCACCCTCTGTTATATAGTGAATGCAAGGGAAGTTTTAGCTCAATACCAAAATTAACTAGGGCAAATATTTGGACAAAAAAAAAATTCAATAGAGAACAAACATTTCATTATCTTACTTGTAATTAATGCAACACTTCTGTGAAGAAAAGTTTGCAGCAAGTGGCTTTGAGTTAAGACAAACGAACACGTCCAAACTATTAAGGTTGACATTTATAGAATAATGTATTGTATAAAATAATAACTTATTATTAATTTTTTTAGCTATAATATGCATAAGTGAGTGAATATTATTATTATTATTATTATAAAGATTATGCATTTGATTTTCCCTTGTTTACAGAGTGGGCGTGCAGCAGTGGTGCTTCTGGTCCCTGGACTCCCTCCTCATTTACAGTTGTGACACAGACACTTGAACTGCTTATGCACCGACATCAAAAAATGCTCAAGACCTTACTGCAGCTATTTCATATTTCATTGCAAAGGACATGATGCCATTTCAAATTGTTGAGAGGTCTGGTTTTCAGATGCTGATGAAAGTTGCTGTACCACACTACAAAGTGCCATCACTAATTTATTTTTTCCAAAACTGAAATACCAAACCTGTACAACCAGGTCAAAGCTGATGTTGTCAAAAAAATTAACTCAAGGAACATGGCTTGCTGCAGCTACTGAGCTCTGGACTAGTGAAAGTGGTGACTCGAAGGGGATCTATACATACAAGATGGTCGATTCCTTAGTCAACAGCAACCAGTCTGTGCAACACTGGCTGGAGAAAGAGGAGCATGGCATCTAATGCCCATTGATACTGAGATAACTGTCATGGAGCAACTGCGCCAGCTCTTCGAACCTCTGAGCAAGCTAACGGATGCACTTGCCTCAGAAACACAAGTCACACTGTCAGCCATCAAGCCTGTCCTCGACCACATCAACTCCGATGTTCTGGCCGAAAAGGATACAGATACATCCCCGACCAAAGAGATGAAATATTTAATGAGAGAAGATCTCAAAAATAGATACACAGAGAAAGCAAGGAGAGTCATGAACATGGTTTGTTTCATTGACCCCCGTTTCAAAAGGAGCTCTTTAGATGAGACTGAGGCTTCAAAAATTGGAGGCTGTGATGCTGGCTGCACAAGTGACGGTTGAACCACCAGCAGCATCAGAGGGTAAAGGCCTAGCCGGGTCGCTGAGAAAGATTACCTCAACAACAAGGTAGCAAAGAGATTCCGACCACTCTAGAAAACTGTGTAAAAGGAGAAATCAAAGTCTACCTGTCTCTGCTCCACTTCCAGCTGAAGAGGATCCACTGGTGTGGTGGATGGGACATGCATCAGAACTGCCTCACCTTGCCAGGGTTGCCAGGAAGCTTCTGCCTGCCTTCAGAGAGAGTGTTCAGTGTCTACCCTCAAAGAGCACTACTGTCATGGTTGTTAAACCGTGGTCTCGGGTGGGTGGAGTTGCCAGATTTCTGCAGAACATCCCTAACCAAGTGTTCCATGCACTTTTCCCTACAGCCTTGCACCTTTGATACGGAGGAGTCCAAGGTAGCATTCGCCCTCACCTCCCTCTCCGGTAGGGCCGCCTTGTGGGGAACGGCAGTGTGGGAGAACCACCATCCATGCTGCGCCTTGTTCCACTCCCTCTCTGAGGAGATGAGGAGAGTATTCAACCGGGCCGCGGCCGGCAAGGAAGCCGCCCGTCAGCTCGCGGATCTCAGGCAGGAAGATCGGTCTGTGGCGGACTATTCCATGAAGTTCCGCACCTTGGCGGCCACGTACAGGTGGAACGAGGAGGCGCAGTGGGATAGACCAGTCCAGTCCAACCAGTCTTAACAGGCTCATCGACTTGGCGCGCCGCATGGATGCTCGGATTAACCGCCTGGGGCGCAGGCCAGTCACACACGCCTTCTCAACATTCCCGAGAGTGGTAACTCGAGTCGAGAGAACACGGCCGGTCCCGTCATTGATCACGAACCCATGCAGGTGGGTAGAGCTCGACTGTCCCGGGAGGAGAGAGAGAGGCGGGGGTCCCGAGGACTATGTCTATACTGTGGTGGCTCGGGACATCTTCTACGCACGTGTCCGGTAAAAGAACCAGCCCGGTAGTAAGTTTGAGGATACTATCGGGTGGGATCTCCACCGGGAAGTCCTCAACAACATCGTCAACTCTCCTTCTGGTGAAACTGCGGTGGGGCAACAACACTCACACCTGTCACGCCCTTCTGGATTCTGGAGCCGAAGGTAATTTCATTGACACTGTCCTTGCATGCATCTGAACCTTCCTGTCCTTCCCTTGTCCCGTCACATTCACGTCAGGGCACTCAATGGCCTATCCCTGCTCCTCATGGACTCCCCTGTAGCAGCCATCGTATTAGGTAATCCCTGGCTGGTCAAGTACAATCCACAAGTGGATTGGGGTTCCCACACTGTCACCTTGTGGAGTAAAAGTTGTCATGAGTCTTGTCTGGTTTCTGCTTGTCCTGCTGTGTCTGTTTCTGTCTTTCAGGAGGAGACCATTGTTTTGTCAAACGTGCCCACGGAGTACCTGGACCTGAAGGAAGTGTTCAATAAGTCCCGTGCTGCTTCTCTCCCTCCGCATCGTCCCTATGACTGTGCTATAGATTTAGTTCCAGGTAAGTATCCGCCTAAGGGCAAACTTTACTCTCTTTCTCTTCCGGAGAGGGAAGCCATGGAGAAATATATTTCTGATTCTTTGGCATTGAGGTTCATCCACCCTTGCTCTTCTCCAGCAGGGGTGTGATTCTTTTTTGTTGTTAAGAAGGATGGTTTCCTGTGACCTTGTATTGATTACTGAGAGCTGAACAACATCACGGTACAGAATACCTATCCTTTGCCCTTGATGTCTTCAGCGTTTGAGAGGTTACAGGGAGCATCTGTCTTCACAAAATTGGATTTACATAACGCTTATCATTTGGTCCGCATCAGGAAGGGGAATGAATGGAAAACCACCTTTAACACCCCTAGAGGGCAATTTGAATATTTGGTGATGCCGTTCGGGCTCTCCAACTCGCCAGAGATTTTCCAAGCACTCGTGAATGACGTGTTGAGAGACATGCTAGATCAGTTTATATATGTTTACCTGGGTGACATACTGATTTTTTCTTCATCTCTCCAGGAACATGTGCAACACGTCAGACGAGTGCTCCAATATTACTTGAGAATGGTCTTTTTGTCAAGGCGGAGAAATGCGTATTCCATGCACAGTCTGTTTCCTTCCTAGGGTACATCATCTTGTCTGAGGGGAATACGTATGGATCCTGACAAGGTTAAGGCTGTGATAGATTGGCCAAGTCCAGATTCCCGTAAGGCCCAACAGCGGTTTCTGGGGTTCGCCAATTTTTATCGACGTTTTATTCGTAATTTCAGCCAACTAGTCTCACCTCTGACCGCCTTGACCTCCCCCAGTTCTGCTTTCAGGTGGTCTAATACAGCCGAAACTGTATTTTCCAACCTCAAGAGCCGCTTCGTTTCGGCTACCATCTTAATAGCCGCTGATCCCACACGTCAGTTTGTGGTGGAGGTCGACGCATCAGAGATGGGAGTAGGTGCAGTTCTTTCCCAACGTGCTGCCTCAGACGACAAGATGCATCCATGCACGTTTTTTTTCTCATCGGTTATCTCCTGCAGAATGTAATTATGACATTGGTAACAGAGAGTTGTTGGCCGTCAAATTGGCATTAGAGGAGTGGCGTCACTGGTTGGAGAGGTCGGGGGTACCTTTCATCGTTTGGACCGATCATAAGAACCTAGAATACATTAGAACTGCCAAAAGACTGAATTCCAGGCAGGCTCGGTGGGCACTTTTTTTTTCGGTCATTTTCATTTTTCTCTATCGTACCTCCCGGGTTCCAAAAACGTCAAACCCGATTCTTTTTCACGTCTTTTTTATCCTTCCGAACGCCCGGTGACTCCCGAGTGCATTTTACCTGAGAGTATAGTCATCTCATCACTCAAATGGGAGGTCGAATCGAAGGTCAAGACGGCCTTAGAAGGGGTAACGCCTCCGCCCGGGTGTCCACCGAATCGGTTGTTTGTGCCAGAGGAGTTACGGTCCAACATTATTCAGTGGGGTCACTGCTCTAATGTAGCTTGTCATCCAGGGATAAGTCGCATCAAGTACTTAGTAAAGCAACGATTCTGGTGACCACTGATGGCTCGCGACGTTCACGATTTTGTTTTGGCTTGCTCAGTTTGCGCCAGTGGTAAGTCGTCTAACCGACCTCCGCATGGGCTTCTTCAACCGCTGTCTGTCCCTTTGAGACCCTGGTCCCACATCGAACTAGATTTTGTTACCGCCCTCCCGTCCTTTAATGGCAAGACAGTCGTTTTGACCATAGTGGGCCGATTCTCGAAGGCGGCACATTTCATTCCCTTGCCCAAATTACATTCAGCCTAGGAGACAGCGGTCACTGTTATCGATCATGTCTTCCTGTTACATGGCCTCCCGGTAGATGTGGTTTCTGACAGGGCATCCCAATTTGTATCCAGATTTTGGAAAGAGCTTTGTAAGTTGTTAGGAGCAATGGTTAGTCTGTCTTCGGGTTATCACCCTCAGAGCAACGGTCAGTCTGAGCGAGCCAACCAAGATTTAGAGAGAATGTTGCGATGTTTAGTCTCCAAGAATCCTTCTTCCTGGAGCCAACAACTCTCTATGGTTGAGTACGCTCATAACTTGTTACCAGTGTCAGCTACGGGCCTCTCTCCATTTCAGTGTAGCATAGGTTACCAGCCACCTGTTTTTCCTAGTCTGGAATCTGAAGTCGTGGCCCCCTCCATTCACGCGTTTGTCCAGTGGTGCCACCTATTCGGTTAATCGTATTCTGGACTCGAGACGGAGGGGACGAGGATTCCAGTACTTGGTGGACTGGGAGGGTTACAGTCCGGAGGAGAGGAGTTGGGTACCTGCTAGGGACATACTGGATCACTCCCTGATTGATGAGTACAATCAACAGGTAGGCCCGTCTGGGAACTCCAGGAGGCGTTCCTAGAGGGGAAGGTACTGTCACGGTTGGTAAACTGTGGTCTCGGGTTTTGCGGGTGGAGTTGTGTGTGTTTTGCGTCAGCACTGATTGTTTCATGTGGGTGTCTCCACTAATTGCTCATGATCACCAGCTGCTACTCATTATCCTTCCCTATATATTGCCCTGTCTGGCGTCTTGTGTTTGTCAGAGCATTGTCAGTGTATCTCATGTTCTTCCGTTCTTGTTTTTGTTATTCTCGTCATTGGATTGTCCTGTCTCCGGAGCCCCGTCCCCTCCACCTCATTCCCGGACCTCACCACTCACCTTCACGGCTCTTCCCCCGCAGTTCATGTGTAACACTCTCCTGCTGCCAACGCACCATCGCACCTCGGATAACCCGTATGCTCTGCCTCTTCCTGGACTTCCGCCCTTCCCGTCAAGATTCCCAGTACCACCTGTCTTCGTGTTCATTGTTTGTGTTTTTATTCATAAAATTTTCATAACTTGCACTTTTCTTCCTCAAACTTGTTGAACAAATCGTTACAACTACTTAAACCAGACAAAGTAAATATGCTGGCATTTTTGCATTTCAATCTCAAGTAAACAAAAATAAACAAACAAATATAACGTAGTATGTTAAGTCAGCTGCACTTTTTTTTTGACGGAGAGAACAGACAATCATATGGTTGTATTGTTACATGGGCATTGCTTTACTTGTATTGTTTTTATGCGTGCACTGGATGTTCTTATTGAAGGTACAGTTGATTAAAACTTGCACTAGGAAAACGTATACCTCTCAGGGCTTCATGTTAATTTAATGTGTATGCTTAACAAAGTGCAGTTGTATTTGCTGTCTGTTGATTTTCAAATATAAAACTTCTTGAAATATTTTCAGTGTACAGTCGTGGCCAAAAGTTTTGAGAATTACATAAATATTAGTTTTCAAAAAGTTTGCTGCTAAACTGCTTTTAGATCTTTGTTTCAGTTGTTTCTGTGAGGTACTGAAATATAATTACAAGCACTTTATACGTTTCAAAGGCTTTTATCGACAATTACATGACATTTATGCAAAGAGTCAGTATTTGCAGTGTTGGCTCTTCTTTTTCAGGACCTCTGCAATTCGACTGGGCATGCTCTCAATCAACTTCTGGGCCAAATCCTGACTGATAGCAACCCATTCTTTCATAATCACTTCTTGGAGTTTGTCAGAATTAGTGGGTTTTTGTTTGTCCACCCGCCTCTTGAGGATTGACAACAAGTTCTCAATGGGATTAAAATCTGGGGAGTTTCCAGGCCATGGACCCAAAATTTCAATATTCTGGTCCCCGAGCCACTTAGTTATCACTTTTGCCTTATGGCACGGTGCTCCATCGTGCTGGAAAATGCATTGTTCTTCACCAAACTGTTGTTGGATTGTTGGAAGAAGTTGCTGTTGAAGGGTGTTTTGGTACCATTCTTTATTCATGGCTTTGTTTTTGGGCAGAATTGTGAGTGAGCCCACTCCCTTGGATGAGAAGCAACCCCACACATGAATGGTGTCAGGATGCTTTACTGTTGGCATGACACAGGACTGATGGTAGTGCTCACCTTTTCTTCTCCGGACAAGCCTTTTTCCAGATGCCCCAAACAATCGGAAAGGGGCTTCATCGGAGAATATGACTTTGCCCCAGTCCTCAGCAGTCCATTCACTATACTTTCTGCAGAAGATCAATCTGTCCCTGATGTTTTTTTTCGGAGAGAAGTGGCTTCTTTGCTGCCCTTCTTGACACCAGGCCATCTTCCAAAAGTCTTGGCCTCACTGTGCGTGCAGATGCGCTCACACCTGCCTGCTGCCATTCCTGAGCAAGCTCTGCACTGGTGGCACTACGATCCCGCAGCTGAATCCTCTTTAAGAGATGATCCTGGCGCTCGCTGGACTTTCTTGGACGCCCTGAAGCCTTCTTTACAAGAATTGAACCTCTTTCCTTGAAGTTCTTGATGATCCTATAAATTGTTGATTTAGGTGCAATCTTAGTAGCCACAATATCCTTGCCTGTGAAGCCATTTTTATGCAACGCAATGATGGCTGCACGCGTTTCTTTGCAGGTCACCATGGTTAACGATGGAAGAACAATGATTTCAAGCATCACCCTCCTTTTAACTAGGGATGGGCGTTTTCCACAAATATCACATTCGAATATTTGAGCTCACAAAAAACGAATATTCGAATATTCGTTTATTTAAATTAAGTTTAATGAGTCAGACGTTATTTTTCAGCAACATTTGTTTTCGTCATTTTGAACAAGCTTACAATAAGCTTGAACATTACACATCGTGTTTTGTAGCTGAAAACCTTTAACAATGCGTGCAAACAAACAAAAGTACAGATAAAAAAAAAAAAGTGAACAAAGAAAAAACGTAAAGCAGCCTGCAGCAATTAGGCTGTTGTACAGAATGTAGCTTACACTTAACTTTTAAACTGTCAGCAAATCTTTTTTTCTTTTTTTCTATTGTTTCAAATGTTCTTGTTAAGAAATACGGGCATGAAAACATGATCGGGGGAAAGTCGGCTCCTTAGTCTGTTAACAATAAGGCCGGCCGCGGAGAAAACGCGCTCTGACGACACAGACGTTGGCGGGACTCACAAATAACGGTGTGCTAAGCGAATACGTTTTGTGAAGCGCTTCGTGTTTTCGTTTCACCACTGAATGGGATCCTCATCTGGTGGAATACATGGCTCCAGCAAGAACTGTTCCCACTCGTCTCGGCTGGACTCTCTGTAATCATCGCTGGAGAACTGGCTCAGCCTTTTCCGACGAGTGGGCATTGCATCTTCTTCATCCTGGCGACTGCATCCGCACCACTCGCATCAAGGAAAATGTTCTGATAATGTTCAAAAAAGTTTTTTTTGCTTACTTCTCTCATGTTTTCATCGAGAAACCTGAGATGTTTGTGCCGAAGGTCTATTTCCAATGTAGGCGCGCGGTATGCGCGCTCATAATGGAAGCGACGCGGTCGCGATGCGCACGTGGTGCGACGCGGTCCCGTTTTTTCCAGGCGCGTCTGCACTGCATCGAGTTAAAAACATCTCAACTTTCAGAATGACACAAGCGCACCGCAGGTCATGTGACAAGAACTAAACATTCAGCTTCATCCTTTCCTGTAACAACGTTGAAAGCTCAGTTAAGATGAAGGAACAGCTGATCATAGCTGTATATGGATTGCCATTTTGAAATAAATTTAGTAGCAGAGCTACTGAAAGCGATTTTTTTTGTGCTGCAAATCCATTTATCCTTTGCTGAAATTTCCGCATCTTCATGGAGAGAACGCGTCGCCTCAGGAGCGCTTCTGCCCGAGCGCTTTGGAAAGAAGGAGAAAGCGGCGCGCATAGCCTTTTCCACGCCTTATTAGGCGCGATATGTGAATGGCCCATTAATCATTCATTAATTCTTTTTTGCTTGCATACACCTTCAAATATGCCGTGGAGAATCACAGAAAGTGACCAAATTAGGTTTTATTGTGAACTTTTTTTTTTTTTTGCTAAATTCGAATATCATTTTTATTTATCGAATAATTAGAGCAGAACGAATATTCGAATGTTCGACTATCCGTGCACATCCCTACTTTTAACATGTCAAGTCTGCCATTCTAACCCAATCAGCCTGACATAATGATCTCCAGCCTTGTGCTCGTCAACATTCTCACCTGAGTTAACAAGACGATTACTGAAATGATCTCAGCAGCTCCTTTAATGACAGCAATGAAATGCAGTGGAAAGGTTTTTTTGGGATTAAGTTAATTTTCATGGCAAAGAAGGACTAAGCAATTCATCTGATCACTCTTCATAACATTCTGGAGTATATGCAAATTGCTATTATAAAAATGTAAGCTGTAACTTTTCCAATTTCCAATATTTATGTAATTCTCAAAACTTTTGGCCACAACTGTATGTATCAGTTCTTTCTGAACATTTTCATCTCATTTTAACAAAACCATGATAATATTGATAATCGTGATATGAAATTTTCATACCGTTACATCCCTACTAGAAAGTACCCTGTAGACAGTACACAATGACACACAGCAGCAAATGATAAAAAAGTGACTTTGGTGACATTTCTGCAAAAAGAGATTATTTTACTTCTTGCAAGTTTTGCAAAAAACACTTTCACAGTGAAATGTCCAGTGAGAGGCAGTAAAAGTGTATTCAGTTTCCTAGAAAACAAATGAAAGTCAATCTGTGAACATTTTATTGCATTGGCTGGTGTACATCAGGGTTCCTCAAATCTTGATCTGGAGGGCCAATCTGCTGCAGAGTTTAGCTCCAACCCTGTTCAAACTCACCTACCTGTGATTTTCTAATGATCCTGAAAACATTGATTAGCATGCTCAGGTGTGTTTGATTAGGGTTGGAGCTAAACTCTGCAGCAGATTCTTCTTCACTGTGTTTTGATCCAGACATGCATTACTCTTTCAAAGAATGTGTAATAGCGCCTCCTACCATATAAAAGTGAAAACACAGAAAGCTGAAAAATTCCATCATTGGTGGGGAAAGGGCCAACGTGGGATAAAAACTAATTTACAAAAACAACCATGTTATTTTTGATTCTATAAGTTTATGAGCTTTTTCATCACGACTCATTTTTAACAGGACTTGTTTCCGAGAGCTTCACGACTTTTGGGAAGTCGTGGCCTAATGGTTAGAGAGTCGGACTGGCAATCGAAAGGTTGTGAGTTCGAGTCTCGGGCTGGCAGGAATTGTGGGTGGGGTGAGTGCATGTACAGTTCTCTCTCTCCACCCTCAATACCACGATTTAGGTGCCCTTGAGCAAGGCACTGAACCCCCAACTGCTCCCCGGGCGCCGCAGCATAAATGGCTGCCCACTGCTCCGGGTGTGTGTTCACTGCTCTGTGTGTGTGCACTTCGAATGGGTTAAATGCAGAGCACAAATTCTGAGTATGGGTCGCCATACTTAGCTGAATGTCACGTCACTTTCCCTTTTCACATCACAAGTGTAATGCTGTATTAGGTGCGCTACTGAACAAATTTACTACATCAGAAAAGACACACGTATGGAGCTGATTATATGATGCTGACGTCAACATGTATTACATGTATGACGTCAACATGTATTGGGGTGGTGTTGGCGCAGTGGATAAGACATATGCCTTCACTGCTCTGTGTGTGTGCACTTCGAATGGGTTAAATGCAGAGCACAAATTCTGAGTATGGGTCGCCATACTTGGCTGAATGTCACGTCACTTTCACTTTTCACATCACAAGTGTAATGCTGTATTAGGTGCGCTACTGAACAAATTTACTACATCAGAAAAGACACACGTATGGAGCTGATTATATGATGCTGACGTCAACATGTATTACATGTATGACGTCAACATGTATTGGGGTGGTGTTGGCGCAGTGGATAAGACATATGCCTTTGGTGTGAGAGACCCGGGTTTGAATCCACTGTGAGACACCAATGTGTCCCTGAGCAAGACACTTAACCCCTAGTTGCTCCAGAGGCGTGCGACCTCTGACATATATAGCAATTGTAAGTCGCTTTGGATAAAAGCGTCAGCTAAATGAATAAATGTAAATGTTTTAGTTCACAATTCATGCACTATGATAAAAGTGTTCGTAGCTCATAACATAGTACACACATGAAATTATGTCTTAATTAATTGATAATCTGCCCCTTTAATCCTTACTTGTGCAAAAAGGAATAAAAGTTATTGGTGTTTTACTGCCACTAGTGTTCATTTCAGCTGGCAACTGCATTGAATTAGAAGCATGGCTATGTTTTTGTGAGTTTTGCAGAAATGAGCCTACCATAGGTTGCCTAATATAAAATGGGAACAAAGCAGTTGTGCTTCTATCTACTGTACAGCACTTCAAAATTTGAGTGCTTCCCAACTGTTTACTCTTCCCACTATTACTTCTGCAGTCAAAATGGTCCAGTGTGCTTTTCTCAGAATAATGTTGCCATCACACACATTGTAATTGTGACTCCTGTTTTATAATGTCATGCCGAAACAAACACCATTAATCATCAAGGGCTTTCATGTTCAATGTAAATGTAATGCTAATAGACCAAAGTACATCTGAAAAGTAACTGACAACAAATGATCAAAAATGGCTCAAATACAGTAAAGTGTGAATCACCTCTCAGATGGTATTTACATACTAAAACAAGTGTGCTTAGTGTGCGGCATACTAATCATTTGGCATTTAAATGATTTCTGCTTTGATTACATTTGGCTACATGGCACAAAAGAACAGCTGAACAACTCTCTTGGTAATATTAAATATAACCTAGCAGAACACCATACTGTGCTGCCAAAAAAGATGAAACCGTGCATTTAAAGGACGTTCTCGTGATTTGATGCACTTCATTATGCATTATGGAAATAAGCACTTCATTTCAAGAGGACAGTAAACTTCCATACTGATATGTCAGATGTAAATGTTTAATCAGCTTAAAATATGCCAATCCACATTAATGAAAAGTATCATAACATTTTATAGAAGTTAAGTTAATGCCATGTTATAGAACAAACCAGAGCACATTAGGCAGTGAATATTTCTCCGATCAGCACAATTTCTCTAATCACATCTTGACCCAACAGTGGCTCATGCTGCATGCTATACGATGGCAACCTGCCATCAAACAAACTTTACAGGCTTTTCAAATGAATGAGTAGAACAATTATGAAGTTCAATAATTCATGACAAAGCAAAAATTAGGAAAAGTTACCACTATTTTTCTGGTGGCAAAACAATGTTTTGATGTGTCTGTAAGTAGCAGAAATATCATTACCGAAACAGTTACAGTTCCTGTAGATCATGGCGCTAGCAACACCAAGGTCAAGGGTTCACTTCCCAGGAAATGTATGAACTGATCAAATGACCCAGCTGAAATCAAATGTTAGCATAACTCGCTCTTTTCACACTTAAATGAACGATGATGCCTTCACTTTACACCTTGTTTTATACCTACATTTCACCCAAAACATGGGACATTTAGCAATATTTAATAAGGAGACTAATGAAGAAATGAAATTACGCCAGTCAAGAGACAGCAGCTCCAGCACGGACTCATCATCAGATCACCCAAACATCAATAAACACCACATATCAGAGGATTTACAGTACGAGCAATGTGTGCGTCATTATAATCATGTGCCATGAAAACAGATAGGGAGGCTCATCTGCATATATTAATAACCTACTGATTTTATTCATTTAATTTCAGCCACTTCATGCGCTCATCAGGATTTGCGCTCTCTCTCTCTCTCTCTCTCTCTCTCTCCCAGTGTTCTCAGCGTCGTCGGTCTCTCTCTCTCTCAAATCAAATTCAAATTCAAATTCAAATTCAAATGAGCATGACTGTGAAACACAATGTTGCCAAAGCAACAACATATTATATATAAATAATAAAACAAACAAACAAAACATATATGTACAGATCATGTCATAAATAAACACAATTTATCCTAATAAATGAATAAATCCAGTCGGTCTCTCTAGAGAATTAGCTGACTCTGGCGTTGTGAATAGCTAACACATATTTAGCCGCTAGTGCAGCTGTACTATCATCTTCTCCCAGTAAGAAGAACATTTTGTCAGTGTCGCTCAGTTCAGAGAATGATGGAATTAAGATTTCAAATCTGGGCAGAAAGGTTTCTCTTATACTGGTGTATTTAGAGCAGAAGAGCAGAAAGTGTTCCTCATCCTCGATGTGCTGTAGGTCACAGTGTCTACAGATCCTCTGCTCTCTCTCTGTCTTCCTCTCTCTATCTCTAGATCATGGTCACTTCATCTGTATTTGGAGAGGATTCGTCTTTCTTTAAAATGTTTAATAAATAGATAACTGGCCAATTTAGTGGTTCTATTGAGGGCCGAGTAACATTGCAGTTTATTCTGGAGGGCAAAATGTGCTTTTAGTGCTTGATCATGAGTGAATTTTAGATGTTTGTGGATATGGTTAATAAAAGGTTTGGGGTTGATGGACGAGTTGAAGAGCGAGTGAGTTCAGAGGATGAGGTTCTGCTGAGCTTTCATTGGCGAGGAGGGCTTTATATTGCACTGACTCTGGGTCAGACTGATGGAGGTGATGCCAGAACTGAACACATCTCTTCTGGATCTCCATGTTCAGCGGGTACAGGCCCAGCTCAGCCCTGCAGGCCGCAGTGGACGTCTTTCTGTCAACCCCCAGAATATTTTTGCCAATTTCCAATTGTAATTTTTCTACTGATGTTTTATCCCAATTTTTTTAATTTAGTACTGGTCCCCAAATTTCACATCCATATAAAAGAATTGGTTTTATTATTGAATTATATAATTTTATCCAGGTTTTAATGGGTAATTTTAAGTGTCCACATCGTGACTTTATAGCATAGAAAGCCCTCCGAGCGTCTCTCTCTCTCTCTCACACTTCCGGTGTGACGTGTGACTGCTGAGTGTGAGAAGAGTGTTTGCGAGTGAATTGGAGCTTGTGAGTGAATTCTTTTTTTTCTTTCTTTTTTTCTTTCTTTCTTGTATGGGTTATTGTTAAGAAGTTGTGGTGTATTTGTTGGTTTGGGCCGCGTGCTACCGTGCTTTTTTTTGCGGGCAGCATGACGGCCCCACGTAGGCAAGGTTTGAGTAAACTCACGCGGTGCCATGGAGTAAAAGTGGCGGCCGCGGTGAACGTGGAAGACTGTTGCCTGGCTGCAGGAGAGGTTGTTGGGCATGAACATATCATGTCGGCCTCCAGAATGAACAGTGCCATCGTCATCTTTCTTAGCTCTGTTGAAAAGGCAACTGACCTAGTTGAGAATGGTATAGTGATTGAGAACCTTTTTACTCATGTTCTCCCACTTTCTATCCCATCAAAAAAAGTTTTGTTGTCGAACGTTCCGCCTTTCATTAGCGATGAAACTTTGGTCAGAATTTTATCCCGATATGGAAAATTGGTCTCACCTATTAAAATTATACCGATTGGTAGTGGATCTCCTCTTCGAGGAGATTCGTTTACATGATCCTAAAAAATGACGAGGATTTAGATCTTTCTCTGCATATAAAAGTGGACGAGTTTGATTATGTCGCTTATGTTACCACGGACAAGATGAAGTGCTTTAAATGTGGATTAGCGGGCCACTTGCTCCGTGCCTGTCCTGGGAAAAATACGGAAAACGGCGCAACGGCTGATGACGTTAATGTTAGTGAGCCGGTCGAGGCTGGTCCGTCAGACGCGGTTCGGCCGGCGACAGAGACGGGAGCGGTGGGGACAGGTGCAGCGGGAACAGGTGCGACAGAGACTGGAGCGGCGGGGACAGGTGCAGCGGGAACAGGTGCGACAGAGACGGGAGCGGCGGGGACAGGTGCAGCGGGAACAGGTGCGACAGAGACGGAGCGGCGGGGACAGGTGCAGAGGGGACAGGTGCGACAGAGATGGGTGCAGCGGGGACAGGTGCGGTGGAGGACAGAGCTGCAGAGAATCCGCCCGCGGCCGAGAGTGCGGCGATCCAGGTAAATGAACCTGAAAATGTGGTTGAGGAAAATAGACCGGGTGATGTTGAAACATCGAATACGCAAAAAAGTGTTAATTTACCTAATGTTTTACTGCTCGATTCGTTTTGTGATGGCATTGAAATGGAGACAGAGCAGATTGATTTCAAAATTTCTTTAAAAAAAGGAAAACATCTGACGAGTTTGAGACGGTTAGAGCTAAGAAAGCTGACGTGGATGCTTGTTGTGGTGAAAGTGACAGTGAATCTTCTGATTCTAGCGTCAGTCTCTCTCAGAGTGACTTCTCTAGTCGAGGTTGTGAAGTGGAAGACATTAAACTGTTTTTAAAAGCTACTAAAAACAAGAGAGGGGTCTGTGTAGCTGATTATTTTTCTGAGACGAAGCAGTTCATTGATAAAACCAGGTTTTTTATGTCAGAGAGTTTGTTTACAAACAAGGAGTTATATCGACTAAAAAAGATTGTGAGAAAACTCACTTCTGACAATGCCAATGATGGTAGTGAGAAAGTATAGCAGCCTGGCTAGTAATGTGGTGTGTGTTTATGGAGTGCTAATTTGTGTCTTAGTCTCTTTCATTTCTCCAAGCATGAGTGAAGTGAGTATTGCGACTTTAAACACAAATGGAGTAAGAGAAATGAGAAAAAGAACAGCTATGTTTGAAGTAGTTAAACAAAAAAGAATAGATGTTCTTATGTTGCAAGAAACGCATAGTGACTTAAGGAATGCATCTGACTGGGCTGAGGAGTGGGACGGGGTCTCTGTGTTGAGCCACAACACCTCCGTTAGCGGAGGGGTGGCTATTTTTTTTTTCCAAGGCTTTTAATCCAACTTCTTATCAGGTTGATGAAGTAGTCAAGGGCAGGCTCTTAAAAGTAAGAGCTATTTTTGAGAATTTTATTTTTGTTTTTATTTGCGTGTATATTCCAACTGCACCAATAGAAAGAATGCTATTTTTAAATACTTTGTGTTCGGTCTTACAAAAATGCTGTGTAGAAGAATATTTATTCGTGGGTGGTGACTTTAACTGTACACAGTCAAACTTGGACAGAAACCATATTGAACCTCACTTGCCGTCTCGTAATCGTTTGATCCAGTTTGTCAAAACCCATGAGCTATGTGATGTTTGGAGACAGTTTAATGGGGCACAAAAACAGTATACTTGGACTCATGTTCGTGACAGTGTGATTTCGCTGGCAAGATTGGATCGGTTTTATGTTTTTAAGCATCACTGTAATATTGTAAAGAAATGTTTAATTACCCCAGTGAGTTTTTCTGATCACAGTATGGTGCTGTGTTCTGTGTTTTTAAACTCTGTTAAACCAAGAAGTGCATATTGGCAGCTTAACACTACTTTGTTAAGTGACAGGTACTTTAAGAACATGTTTAAACTGTTTTGGGATGAGTTCAGAACCACAAAGGGTTCTTTTAAGTCTCTACGACAGTGGTGGGATTTTGGGAAAGCCCAAATAAAACAATTTTGTTTGCAGTATACTCAAAACGTCACTAGAGAGACAAGTTTGATTATGAACACCTTGGAGACTGACATTTTAAAACTTCTAGAGTTAGCGGAGTCGACTGATGGCCAGAGGTATTTAGATTCATTGTCAAAAAAAAAAGACACATTTGGGTGATTTATTAAACATCAAAACACAGGGGGCTCTGGTCAGGTCAAGGTTCCAGAGTGTGGACCAAATGGATGCTCCATCCAAGTTCTTTTTTAACCTGGAGAAAAAGAACGGTCAGAGCAGAGTCATCCATGCTCTGCGCTCTGAGTCTGGAGGTTTATTGACAGACTTTGCGGACATTTGCAAGAGAGCAGTTGTGTTCTATGAAAACCTGTATAAAAACGAACTTGGGCCAGAATACAGGAGTGACAGCGATTTTTTCAGTGACTTACCCCAGGTGTCTGAGGAAGTCAATGCTGAGATCTCTGGTGCTTTGAGCACGGGCGAAATGTACAAGGCTCTACAAGGAATGGAGTCTGGAAAGGCGCCGGGCATTGACGGCCTGCCAGTAGACTTTTATAAGTCCTTCTGGTCAGAACTGAGACAAGACCTTCTGGAGGTATTGAATGAAAGCTTGGCCGAAGGCCAGTTGCCTCTGAGCTGCCTCCTGCCCAAGAAAGGAGACCTTACGGACATAAAGTGCTGGCGGCCCGTTTCGCTACTCTTTAGCGATTACAAACTACTCTCGAAAACCTTGGCTAACAGGCTAGCAGGAGCGATGGATGGTGTCATCCATCCTGACCAGACCTACTGTGTTCCTGGTAGGTCAATATTTGACAATGTTTCTTTGATTCGGGATATTTTAGAGGTCTCCAAGATGGTGAATCTAGACTGTGGGTTAATCTCATTAGACCAGGAGAAAGCATTTGACCATGTTGAACATCGCTATTTGTGGAGAGTTTTAGAGGCTTTAGGGTTTTGTCAAAAATTTTTAAATTGTATTAAAGTTCTTTACAGTGGCGTTGAGAGTATTCTGAAAGTGAACGGCGGTTTATGTGCTCCTTTTAACGTTCATAGATGTGTCAGGCAGGGGTGTTCATTGTCTGGTATGCTCTACTCTTTGGCAATAGAGCCACTTTTACAGCAAATACGGGTCAAACTTTACGGTTTATGTTTGCCAAACTGTGTAAAGAATCTTACATTGTCAGCTCATGCTGACGATGTCATAATTATGATTAGTAGGCAAAGTGACATCCAAGTTTTATCAGGTTTACTTAAAGCTTTTAAAGGGTTATCTTCTGCCAGTGTAAACTGGAGTAAAAGTGAAACCTTACTTTTAGGTGAGTGGGCAGGTGGGAAACCAGATCTCCCTAAAGGGTTAGCTTGGGGAAAATCAGGTTTTAAATACTTAGGAGTGTATATTGGTGATGAGGTAACAGTGCAAAAGAATTGGGAAGGAGTCATTGAAAGAGTGAAAGGCCGCCTGGATAAATGGAGATGGTTAATTCCAAAAATGTCATATAGAGGGTGTATATTAATTATAAATAATTTAGTTGGTTCTTCAATATGGCATAGGGTTGCATGTATTGATCCTCCATCGCATCTCTTAGTAAAAATCCAGGCAATTTTAGTAGACTTCTTCTGGGATAGATTGCATTGGATCCCACAGAATGTTTTATTCTTGCCTAAGGAGGACGGTGGACAGGGCTTAATTCATCTTCAAAGTAGAGTAGCAACTTTTTGGTTGCAATTCATTCAAAAACTTCTTGGTTCAGCTGAATGTAGATGATGTGCTGTTGCATATGTGATTTTACGTAAACTTGAGAATCTGGGACTAGATAAAACTCTTTTTTTACTCGACCCACTGAAATTGAACACTTCTGGATTACCAGTTTTTTATAGGAACCTCTTTAAGGTGTGGAGTCTTTTTGTTTTTAAAAAAACAGAGGATTCAGAGTCACTTCATTGGTTTTAGAAGAGCCTTTAATCTGCGGAGCACGTCTGGATTTGTCTGACAGTGGACTGCACCCAGGACTTAACAAGACACTCACTGACAGTAAAATCATCACTTTGGGACAGTTACTGGAAGTATCAGGAATGGATTTCATGAATGATGAAGCAACGGCTCAACATCTGGAGATTCGATCAACCCGTCTAGTTGCACAACTATTGGTGAAGTGGCAGATGCTCCTTAATACAACGGAAAGACTTTTGTTGGTTGAGTATGGTGATGGTCGCTGTGAACCAGATCCTGAAGACTCTTTTCCTTGTCTGTTTCTTTCACCGAATCTAGAAGAGGTTTCTGGAGTGTTTTTAAAAACTGTTGAATCCCTGTGTGTAGATTTCTTTTCTTGTTCTGGCAGAAGTTTGTATAAGTATTGTGTTGTTATTTTTAACAAAAGTCTGTTAAGTAAGAAAATTGATACTCCATGGCGTGATTTTTTAAAATTGAATATAGACAGAAAACCTGAGTGGAGAGCACTTTATAAACCACCGTTGACAAAAAAGACAGGTGACTTTTATTTGAATGCTTTTATTTCTGTGAATGCTTTTATTTCTGTTTTAAATCCTCAGGTTGATGCTCAATGTCCTTTTTGCACTGAGAGAGAAACCATCTTTCATGCTTTTGTAAAATGTGTAAGATTAGAGCCTTTATTTTTGCTTTTAGGAATCATTTTTCAGAGGTGTAATGAAACTTTTTCTACTGTGTTATTTATTTTGGGTTTTAAATATGTGTTGAAATACAGATTTGTATGTCAGTTGTTAAATTGTGTTTTAGGCCAAGCAAAATTGGCTATTTATATAAGTAGAAAAAAGAAAGTTGAGCAAAATTTGGGACAGGATGTAGTAGCAATGTTTTTAAACATGGTGAAAGCAAGAATATTGATTGATTTTGCTTATTACAAGCAAATGGATGATCTCATTACCTTTGAACCCCTACGAAAAATAACCATGGTTTTATTATAGTAAAACTGCAGTAACCCATGGTTTTTTGGCATGTTGACTACCATTTGTATAACCACAGATTTACTACAAATACCATGGTTAAACTATGGTTAATTTAGCAAAACCATGGTTAATTTGTGGTTACCATGGTTTAACTATAGTAACCATGTTTTTTTGGTTTTATTTGTAGTAAAACCAGGGTTAATTTTCATAAAGGAAGGTATTTGGTGTGCAACGAGGCTTTGTGTTCTGTATCTAAAGGTGATTTGTTTTTTACACATTTAATGTGAGTTGAGGTTGCTCTTAATATTTATGCACAGTGTAATTTAATTGTACTGTGAGATGTATTTGTAATAAAAGTTTTGTTAAAATTCAAATTCTCTCTCTCTCTCTCTCTCTCCCAGTGTTCTCAGCGGCGTCGGTCTCTCTCTCTCTCTCTCTCTCTCTCTCTCTCGGCGGCGTCGGTGGCGGTAAAGCCGTCGGAACTCACCTGGCTCGGTCCTCTGTACTCTGGCGTGTGTCCGGAGCTCCAGCACGTGGAGTTTGCTGGAGATCCGGGGCTGAGAGTAGATTGGAGTGACTGAGCATGCAGCTCGCACTGCACATGGCAAAGTTTTCATTCATTCCCCGAAGTCTGGGAGCAGTGTGATTTACGCTCACCCTCCTAAAACACTTCCAGAGAACAAGCGCAACATCACGCGATGATTTTCATTACATACACAACTCTCGCTTACTGCTAAAGATAGACTGTTCGGATCTTGAGCAATAGTCGCGCTGCTGCGAACAGGTAACCATAACCACAGTGAATGCACATTTACTGCTTTACTTATTTGTCCCCATCTGTCTTATTATATTGTTAAAATCACACATATACTTGCCCATGTTGTGTTTTCTTTTTTTCTTCTTCTTCTTCTATTTTTCAGCTTAGGTTATTGTTTTTTAACAGGTCAAACATTCTCTAGAGTCAAATTTTGGAGTAAATTTAAATGTTTTTTTCTTCCTAGCTTCTGCTGGTAGATGCCATAATTACAATATTAAGAGAGCAAAATAATCTTTCTCCATTGATGTGCATTCAGAAACAGCTATATATATATATATATATATATTATTATATATATTATTATTATTATTATTAGTATTTTATTATTTATTTCTTTTTCTTTTCAGGCAACATACTAAACATTGGAAGTATTTCATTTTTAAGTATATTAATCATGTTTTACCAGGGACTAATTATTTTGGAAGGTCTAAAAGCAAGAGTATTTACAGATGTATCTCAATAAATTAGACTGTCGTGGAAAAGTTTCAATAATTCAACTCAAATTGTGAAACTCGTGTATTAAATAAACTTCAGTGCACACAGAATGAAGTAGTTTAAGTCTTTGGTTCTTTTAATTGTGATGATTTTGGCTCACATTTGACAAAAACCCTCTAGTGGTCCAAAGTCCTCTTTTCAGATGAGAGCAAGTTCTGTATTTCATTTGGAAACCAAGCTCCTAGAGTCTGGAGGAAGGGTGGAGAAGCTCATAGCTCAAGCTGCTTGAAGTCCATTGTTAAGTTTCCACAGTCCGTGATGATTTGGGGTGAAATGTCATCTGCGAGTTTTGTCCCATTGTGTTTTTTGAAAGCGAAGTTTACCAAGAAATTTTGGAGCACTTCATGCTGCTTTCTGCTGAACAGCTTTTTGAAGATGCTGATTTCATTTCCCAGCAGGATTTGTCACCTGCCCACACTGCCAAAAGCATCAAAAGTTGGTTAAATGACCGTGGTGTTGGTGTGCTTGACTGTCCAGCAAACTCACCAGACCTGAACCCCAGAGAGAATCTATGGGCTATTGTCAAGAGGAAGATGAGAAACAAGAGACCAAACAATGCAGATGAGCTGAAGATCACTGTCAAAGAAACCTGTGCTTCCAGACCACCTCAGCAGTGCCACAAACTGATCACCTCCATGCCACGCTGAACTGAGGCAGTAATTAAAGCAAAAGGAGCCCCTACCAAGTATTGAGTACATGTACAGTAAATGAACATACTTTCCAGAAGACCAACTATTCACTAATTTTTTTTTCTTTTTTATTGGTTTTATGAAGACTCCAATTATAATTTGTTGTGATAGTGAATTGGTGGGTTTTTGTTAAATGTGAGTCAAAATCATCACAATTAAAAGAACCAAAACTACTTCAGTCTGTGTGCATTTAATTTATTTAATACACAAGTTTCACAGTATGAGTTGAATTACAGAAATAAATGAACTTTTCCATGACATTCTAATTTATTGAGATGCACCTGTATTTTTTCCCTTGAAATATAAGCCTCAAATTAATTCTGATGGTACATTTTTAATAAGTCGAATGGTCTGTGTAGGAGTATGTGAGTTTGGTGAGCGGGTCTGAAATTCCGCGGTAAGGCCGAATTGCTTTACGGCAGCAACATATACTGTAATTACGACAGTGAATTCCTCTCACTTAACTGAAGGAGGCTTCACACACCACAACTAAATACAGTTGTTTGTTGTTGTTGTTGCAGTCACATGACACATAGTGTCTTTATTGCATTTTCATCTTAATATCAGTTTTCATCAAGTTAGTCTTTTGCAAAAAGGTTTTTATGGATATTGTTCTCCAGTTAGAGGCATCATGTATTACAGGGAAATCATCATCACAAACATCAGAATATTATTCGAGAATTCTCACAAATTTTTTTATGTCCAAAATGTCCTCTATTTTGTGGTGTCATTATGATTATTTAAATGCTCCTGATCGAGACAGAGCATCCCTGAACTCAGATCACAACATCAGACATGAATGAAACCGCCCTGGAGTCTGTGGTCTCCACCAGTGAAGATCTGATCTTCTAGTGTGTCCCAGGACTTAGCTGGTTTGTATCACTCAATGTAAATCAATTTGATAATATCAGCATCTTTAGAAAAATGCATTAAATATGAAAATGAACATACGGCTGATGTCCTCATGGGAACAAACCATCACTCACTAAACAACTTTGGCTTTTTATCAACATACTGTTTATATCCATGCCATTGTGTCAAACTACTGCATGACAGTAACCACCCACAAAACACTGACTACAGTGGACAAAACATAAGACATGCTGAACAATCAGTACAAAAGCAATACTACAATAACAACTGAATGCAGTGTAATGTTACTGAGCATCCGTCATGGAATTGTTTTGGGTGGGGAAGCAGGTGTTAATCTACAGCTCACACTGTTTCTCCGACAGGCTCAGAAATGATTGCAGTAATGCTGTGAGCCCCGTCTCAAACACTTCAGCAGTGTATGGCCACATGGTCACTCTGGAGGATGACAGTATCTCCTGCAGTGACCCGTCCTAGAAAACAGCTGCATAAGAATGGCCAAGTGTGTTTAATAACTGTCAGTTGTGTGTTTAATAGTTAGAGTTTCCAAAAGCAGGATAAGCATTGACCGCTGATTGAACAACCATGCTTTAATGTCATTCAGTGAGTCTCCAGACTGGTTTGTAATGGTTGAACCATTTTGAACTCAACATGGTGTTTTAAAACCACAGCGCTCATGGTGTGAGATGCTGAAAATCATTTAAGATCTGGAGCTGCTCTCTCATTGATCTGAAACATGCGTTAATTTCATTTATAATTGTGTTGAGCAACTGCTCTAAGAAATGTGCTTCTTTCCCACTGATGATTTTCCAACTGTGGTCACATGTTGAGTCATGTTTGGAATATTCTTGCATGACCTCTGCAGTTAAACACCAGCAATCTGGCTATCCTGATTGTCTTTTGGCCAACTATGTGCAACACCAGTGCAAACCCACTCTTTGCCTTAAAACACTGTCAGGAGACATGCAGTGAAAAATCAGCAATGAAAAAGAGTGGACCGTTATTTCTGTGACTGATCTTAATCCATATGCAATCATAGGAGTTCCACTTTCCCAAAGTACAATTTAAGACAGGTGATTTCCTAAAGTTTGCAATCAGTCAATTAACCAGTATTTGCATGATTATGTAATACCCCAAAAAAGCATGTCTTCTGTGTTGATGATGTTATTTGATTACCTGCACCTGATTATCACTGGCTCTGCTCATTTGTGGGCTAATGCTAATTTGTGCTGCTCTTGCTGGATTCTGTTAGTTATTATGAAAATGATCTGGCTGTGTCTGTGTTCTTCTGCTCATTGTCAGACGTGAAAACTCCCATTGTGTTTAGTAAATCAGAAGTCACTTGCATGCTTGACAATGTGTGCTGGGTTTCCCATAAGGTAAGCTGTATCACCATTATCTGTGATCTGCTGGGTAACACCACATTATGCAGCACCGAGCTTACTGTGGAAGTCAGTCCAGAGATGTGGTTAAACGTGACTAAGACAAAAGAGATGGTGGTGGACTTTAGAAGGACCAGGAAAACAACATTAAAACCCATTTACCTGCATGGAGAGGAGGTGGAGGTGGTTGATCATTTTAAATATTTGGGTGTGTACCTCGATAACAGACTGGATTGGAAATGCAACTCTGAGGCCATCTTCAAGAAGGGCCAGAGCAGACTCTATTTCTTGAGGAAGCTCAAGTCTTTTAATGTATGCAACAAGATGTTGTATATGTTTTATCAGTCTGTCGTCGAAAGTGCAATATTCTTTGCAGTCATCTGCTGGGGCAGCTGCATCAGAGGCAGTGACAGTAAGAGACTAAATAAACTAATAAAGAAGGCTGGCTCTGTGCTGGGGTTTGCTCTGGAACCTATGGAGTTGGTTGTGGAGGAAAAGATGTTGAAGAAACTATTTAACATCATGGACAACACATCACATCCGCTGCACAACTGGGTGGTTGGGCAGAAGAGTGTTTTCAGCTGGAGACTACGGCAACTCTGCTGTAGCAAGGACCGGTACAGAAAGTCATTCCTACCCACTGCAATAACAATATATAACAGATCTTCTCTGGGTAGATAAGAGATTATGGACATTAATGACAGAATAGAGCATAACACATGAATATATGGTATATGATATTTAAACTGCACATCTTGTGTAACTATTTTATTTTATTTATTATTATTCTTAAGGATTTTTATACAGGTTAGGTCAATGTGTGTTATATGTAATATGTCTGGTATGTATTGTAATTTGCTGCTGTGACATCACAATTTCCCCTTGGGGATTATTAAAGTCTTTCTATTCTATTCTATTCTATTCTATTCTATTCTATTCTATTCTATTCTATGTTACACACATTTGTATTAATTCCTCCTTAAAACTGTGCTTGAGCTATAAAAGAGTCTGTATTTGAAGCAAGGACACTTGAAGAGGTCCAGCAGCTGGATAAGAAATGCTGCAAATGAAGGCTGAGGAGTGGTGCAGTGGCAGATTTGGGTGCATGCGCGAGTCTCAGTAGTTTCATTATCAGCGATGGCTGAGCAGAGGACTGGCCACTCTGTGCTCCTCCAGTGACTTCAGAGAGAGCCAGTGGTGAGCAGACAGATGGTGAAGGTTTGTTTAATATTCACTCAGCCACAGTGGCAGCAAAAGACCCAGTCACTGTGATTCAGAGAGGAGCCATTCGACTGATGGACAGGGGTGATGGCAGACGGGACAGACCTTGTTTCTGCAGAGAATCTAAGTGCATCTGACATCATGAGTGCTTTTAAGACTTTTTCGTGCAGATTCCCATTAAAATGACTGGATGAAAGGATTTGACAGGGAAATTATGATCATCTGACTACACCTAATTAGACTAGAATATCAAAATCAACTGCAGGCGTCAGACCCTTTTCATATTTGGCGCCTAAACTCTGTAATAACCTACCTAACATTGTTCAGGAGGCAGACACACTCTTGCAGTTTAAATCTAGATTAAAGACCCATCTCTTTAACCTGGCTTACACATAACATACTAATATGCTTTTAATATCCAAATCCGTTAAAGGATTTTTAGGCTGCATTAATTAGGTAAACCGGAACCAGGAACACTTCCCATAACACCCTATGTACTTGCTACATCATTAGAAGAATGGCATCTATGCTAATATTAGTAGCAAATTACTAATATCGGTACACTGGTATATTATTCTTTTTTATGCTTATTTTGTTCATAATCCTTAAATACTATTAAAATACTGGCAACAAAAATAAACATATAACATCTGCTGATAATTGTCTGTATTTATTATTTGTAATATCTCCCACGCAGTGTTTTGCGCTCAGATATAATGATGCTGGTCGTAGAGCGCCCCCAGGTGACTGTTCATTTCACATTAGGACAAACACGCTACCTACAGGTGATTATCGAAAACATTATAATCATCCACCTCAGTAAATTAGTAAAACATTTAACTGAGTTAATGATAATAATATATTTTAATATTAATAATGCATGAAATAAATGTTAATAAAAGCAGAAATAAGAAAGATGGAAACTGAATTTAAGTCAAGTCACCTTTATTTATATAGCGCTTTAAACAAAATACATTGCGTCAAAGCAACTGAACAACATTCATTAGGAAAACAGTGTCAATAATGCAAAATAATAGTTAAAGGCAGTTCATCATTGAATTCAGTGATGTCATCTCTGTTCAGTTTAAATAGTGTCTGTGCATTTATTTGCAATCAAGTCAACGATATCGCTGTAGATGAAGTGACCCCAACTAAGCAAGCCAGAGGCGACAGCGGCAAGGAACCGAAACTCCATCGGTGACAGAATGGAGAAAAAAACCTTGGGAGAAACCAGGCTCAGTTGGGGGGCCAGTTCTCCTCTGACCAGACGAAACCAGTAGTTCAATTCCAGGCTGCAGCAAAGTCAGATTGTGCAGAAGAATCATCTGTTTCCTGTGGTCTTGTCCTGGTGCTCCTCTGAGACAAGGTCTTTACAGGGGATCTGTATCTGGGGCTCTAGTTGTCCTGGTCTCCGCTGTCTTTCAGGGCAGTAGAGGTCCTTTCTAGGTGCTGATCCACCATCTGGTCTGGATACGTACTGGATCCGGGTGACTGCAGTGACCCTCTGATCTGGATACAGACTGGATCTGGTGGCTACGGTGACCTCGGAATAAGAGAGAAACAGACAAATATTAGCGTAGATGCCATTCTTCTAATTATGTAGCAAGTACATCGGGTGTTATGGGAAGTGTTCCCGGTTCCGGTTTACCTAATAAATGCAGCCTAAAAATCCTTTAACAGATTTGGATATTAAAAGCATATTAGTATGTTATGTGTATGCCAGGTTAAAGGGATGGGTCTTCAATCTAGATTTAAACTGCAAGAGTGTGTTTGCCTCCCGAACAATGTTAGGTAGGTTATTCCAGAGTTTAGGCGCCAAATAGGAAAAGGATCTGACGCCCGCAGTTGATTTTGATATTCTAGGTATTATCAAAAATTGCCTGAGTTTTGAGAACGTAGCGGATGTAAAGGATTATAATGTAAAAGGAGCTCATTCAAATACTGAGGTGCTAAACCATTCAGGGCTTTATAAGTAATAAGCAATATTTTAAAATCTATACGATGTTTGATAGGGAGCCAGTGCAGTGTTGACAGGACCGGGCTAATATGGTCATACTTCCTGCTTCTAGTAAGAACTCTTGCTGCTGCATTTTGGACTAGCTGTTGTTTGTTTACTAAGCGTGCAGAACAACCACCCAATAAAGCATTACAATAATCTAACCTTGAGGTCATAAATGCATGGATTAACATTTCTGCATTTGACATTGAGAGCATAGGCCGTAATTTAGATATATTTTTGAGATGAAAAAATGCAGTTTTACAAATGCTAGAAATGTGGCTTTCCAAGGAAAGATAGCTATCAAATAGCACACCTAGGTTCCTAACTGATGACGAAGAATTGACAGAGCAACCATCAAGTCTTAGACAGTGTTCTAGGTTATTACAAGCGGAGTTTTTAGGTCCTATAATTAACACCTCTGTTTTTTCAGAATTTAGCAGTAAGAAATTACTCGTCATCCAGTTTTTTATATCGACTATGCATTTATTTCCATTAGTTTTTCAAATTGGTGTGTTTCACCAGACCGTGAAGAAATATAGAGCTGGGTATCATCAGCATAACAGTGAAAGCTAACACCATGTTTCCTGATGTTATCTCCCAAGGGTAACATATAAAGCATGAAGAATTCGGACAGCACTACAAAATGACCCACATCTAGTATAGTGCACTATAAGGGAACGGGGAGTGGTTTGGGACACAGCTTCTGATTACTGATCCCTTGGATTATTTCCTGTGTTCGGTTCTTGTTTCCTTGGTTACTCACAGTGTTGTTGTTTGTTTACATGGTGTCTGATTTAGTTCACCTGAGTCTTGTTTATTTCCATGTTATTCCATAAAGCTGTAATGTTTCCTGTGTCCTGTTTGTTGGATGCGTAGTCTGTGTTCTTAGTTGTGTTCTTAGTTTTCTGAGATACTTCGTATTGTTTTGAGGTTGATCTTATTTTCGAATAAATCATCTGCACCAGGGGCTGGTTGCATGAACTGCTTAGACTAGTCTTTTTTGAAATGGTCATAACTTTAAATGAAGATCTGAAAAGTTAGACTGTGTGGCAAGGGGGACGTGGTTTGGCGGAATCTGCAACAGGAGAGAGACGAGGGAGCAGAGCGAGGCGTAAGTAGGTCAAGTGCAAATAACGAACACATGTGTTTGATTGCAGTAATTGGCATGGAGAGACCGGATATAAGCCGAGACACCGCAGAGAGAGAGAGAGAGAGACACGCTGGGACCTGGGAAAAAGCGACAGAAAATGAATCCTGAGTTATTGATTGTGATTGTGCAGTAGTACGCTGTTAATGCCAAGAGGGCACCGTTACTTGTTTTATCTTCAAATAAACGAGCGTCCCAGGAACAAGCCGACCCCTGTCGTCTTCCTTCCTACTAAGACTGTGTAGAACCACATCACACTGGTGCCGAAACCCGGGAAGGAAGAAGATCGCCGTTGCCATGCAATCTCCGTCAGGTACACCATTTGCGGACATCATCCAGTCGCTCGCCGGTCTTTAACAGGAACAACACCAACACATGCTGGCGATAAAGGAGGAGCAGGACAAATGCTTCGAGGCGCTCCTCGGGGCCCAGCATGAAGACCGTGAGCTGTTCCGGAGCTGGGTAGACCGGGAGGTCCGGGCCACCCCCTCATTCAAAGACAGCACATCTCCTCTGCCGCTCAACAAGATGGGGCCTCACGATGATCCGGAGGCCTTCCTGGATCTTTTCAAAAAGTCGGCAGAGGCTCGAGGGTGGCCCCCCGGGGACTGGCCCATGCGGCTCATTCCCCTGTTGTCCGGAGAAGCGCAGGTAGCCGCTCAGCAACTGCCAGTCCAACACCTCCTGGTCTACCAGGACCTCAAGCGTACCATCCTCCAGCGGGTCGGTCGGACCCCGGAGCAACATTGCCAGAGGTTCAGGACCCTGACCCTGGAAGAGTAAGGCCGGCCCTTCGTGATGGCACAGCAGCTCCGGGACTCCTGCCGCAAGTGGTTGATGGCCGACAGTAGCGACGTCGAGGACATGATCGATCGTGTGGTACTGGAGCAGTTCGTGGCCAAGCTGCCGAGGAGACCAAATGGTGGCGTGTCCAGGGGTCGGCGAACCCTTACCATCTGCCTCTCTCTCTCCCTCTCTCTCCTCCCCTCCCCTCTCTCTCTCCAAATCTGTCCCTCTCCCTAGGTCCCGTGGAGGGCTTCCGCCGAAGCTAGCCCCGAGGTGGAGGACGGGTTACGGGGCCGAACCAGCAGCTGGGCCCAGGGCTCCTCCCAGGGGTGGGAGTTCGCCCACGGGATCCTTTCCCCAAGCCACGCCCTCTCCGCTCTCTCCTCGCCAATCGCTTGACCCACTTCCTGCTGTCAGGGCGGCGGTAAAGTCTGGGCCGGCCTGTTGGCGCTGCGGGGATCCAGGGCATTTTATTGATAGGTGTCCACTGATGGAGGTGGGGACATTGATCCGGGTCCCCGACGCGCCACAGGCTGCCCTCGATCAAGCTGGCCTATACCAAATACCCGTGAGTATCAAGGGGGGTACATATCAGGCTTTGGTGGATTCAGGATGTAACCAATCCTCCATCCATCAAAGTCTGATTCATCCGAGGGCATTGGATAATAGCCGCATGGTTAAGGTTCGGTGTGTACATGGGGAAGTGGTGAATTATCCTATTTTGCCTGTGGATATTCAATTCAGGGGAGAAAAGCATAGAATAGAGGTGGCAGTTAATGCGCACCTCAGGCATCCGATAATTTTGGGTACGAATTGGCCCTCGTTTAATAAATTATTGGGGTATTTGTGTTCGGATGTCTCTTGGGGGAAACGAGAGAAGGCTAGAGTAGCGGTTGCGCAGGTGGGAGAGGCTGAACCGGAACCTCCGGAGCCTGTTGCAGGGGAACCGAATATCCTCGAGCGGAACATCCTCCCTGAGCGCGATGATTTTCCCCTGGAACAGTCCCGCGATGAAACGCTGAAAAATGCCTTTGATCAGGTTCGTTCTATCGACGGACAGCTTCTTCACCCTGATCAACCGCTCTCTTATCCTTATTTTTCAATTTTAAAAGATAAGTTGTATCGGGTGATCCAAGACGCCCAGACAAATGCTTTTCCAGGCGGCTCATTTTAATCCAATGGCCGGGCATTTAGGGCAAGCAGCTACACTAAACCGTCTCATGGCCCGCTTCTTCTTGCCGGGCATTCACGAGAATGTGCGCAGGTGGTGCGCGGCTTGTCGTGAATGTCAGTTGGTGAATCCACCGGCCACCCCAAAAGCACCATTGTGCCCCCTTCTGTTAATGCAGGTCCCCTTCGAATGAATTGGCATGGACCTCATCGGGCCATTAGAGCGGTCGGCACGGGGACATCGCTTTGCATTAGTTCTGGTGGACTATGCAACGCGATATCCTGAAGCAATGCCTCTCCGCTCGATTTCCGCTAAGAGTGTGGCGAGTGCACTTTTTCAATTAATCTCCCGGGTGGGGATCCCAAAGGAGATCCTCACCGATCAGGGCACGGCGTTTATGTCACGTACTATTCGCGAGCTTTACGAGTTATTGGGCATTAAATCGATTCGAACAAGCGTCTATCACCCACAAACAGACGGACTGGTTGAACGATTTAACCGCACGTTAAAATCCATGATTCTTAAGTTCGTTCAGGAAGACGCCAAAAATTGGGATAAGTGGCTAGAACCCCTCTTGTTCGCTGTACGGGAGGTCCCGCAAGCCTCCACAGGGTTTTCCCCTTCGAGCTTCTTTACGGGCGTCAGCACCGCGGGGTCCTCGATGTCTTTAAAGAAACTTGGGAGGACGGACCTTCTAATAGTAAAAATGAAATTCAATACGTCATGGACCCGAGAACAAAACTCCACATGTTGGGGCGGCTGTCAATGGAGAATTTGTTGCAGGCTCAAGACAAACAGAGTCGGTTGTACAACAGGGGGGCTAGACTACGTCAATTTGCACCGGGAGATAAAGTGCTTGTATTACTCCCTACATCTAGTTCAAAGTTACTCGCGGAGTGGCAAGGACCCTTTGAGGTCACACGGCGAGTTGGGGATCTCAACTATGAGGTAGCTCGAACGGATAGGGGCGGGGCACATCAAATATATCACCTCAACCTACTCAAAAAATGGTCTGAGGCTGAATCAGTGATGCTGGCGATGGTTGTGAGTGGGGAGGAGGATCTCGGTCCAGAAGTGAGTTCAAAATCCCGATCTCTCACCCCTGGAGAAGACCACCTCTCGCCCTCGCAGCTCACTGATATAAAGTCCATTCAAGCAGATTTTGCTGATGTGTTCTCGCCCCTGCCTGGTCGAACGAATCTCATTCAGCACCATGTTGAGACTGAGCCGGGCGTGGTAGTTCGCAGACGGCCATATAGATTACCCAAACTTAAAAAAAGTGGTACAAGGGGAGTAAGAGGCAATGCTAGAAATGGGAGTAATAGAAGAGTCCAACAGTGACTGGGCGAGCCCGATAGTGTTAGTTCCTAAAACGGACGGCTCAGTGCGGTTCTGTGTGGATTATAGAAAGGTGAATGCTGTGTCAAAATTCAACGCATATCCAATGCCCAGGGTGGATGAATTGCTTGATCGACTGGGCACTGCTCGCTTTTATTCGACGCTGGACTTAACTAAGGGTTATTGGCAGATCCCCTTGTCTCCCATGACCAAAGAAAAAAAAGCTTTCACAACACCGTTCGGTTTACACCAATTTGTTACTCTTCCGTTCGGTTTATTCGGGGCTACGGCCACCTTTCAGCGTCTGATGGACAAAATTCTCCGTCCGCATGCTGCATATGCCGCCGCCTACCTGGATGACATCATCATCTACAGTGGTGATTGGCAGCGACATATGCAGCATTTGCGAGCGGTCCTGAAGACGCTGAGGAGGGCTGGGCTGACGGCTAATCCAAAGAATTGTGCAAATGGGCGAGTGGAAGTAAGATATCTGGGTTTCCACTTGGGTCATGGACAGGTGCGTCCCCAAATTGATAAGATGGCAGCAGTTGCAACTCTTCCAAGCCCCAAGACCAAAAAGGAGTTTAGACAGTTCCTGGGGCTGGCAGGTTATTATAGAAGGTTTGTACCTAATTTTTCGGATACTGCTAGCCCGCTGACTGATTTAACTAAAAAGGAGGCACCAGATAGAGTCCAGTGGATGGAGCAGTGTCAGCAGTCTTTCACCAAGATAAAGGCTGCTCTGTGTGGCGACCGCTCCTAAATGCTCCTGACTTTCCCCCTTTATCTTGCAGACAGACGCGTCGGACAGAGGGTTGGGCGCGGTCCTGTCCCAGGAGGTGGAGGGGGAAGAACGGCCGGTGCTGTACATCAGTCGTAAGCTCTCTAAGAGAGAGACGATGTACAGCACCATAGAAAAAGAGTGTCTGGCTATCAGATGGGCTGTTCTTACCCTCCGGTATTACCTCCTGGGGCGGGAGTTCACCCTCTGTTCGGACCACGCTCCCCTGCAGTGGCTCCACCGCATGAAAGATACCAATGCGCGGATCACCCGGTGGTATCTCGCTTTACAACCTTTTAAATTTCAGGTGATCCACAGGCCGGGTGTACAGATGGCTGTGGCTGACTTCCTCTCCAGGAGGGGGGGGGGGGGGGGAAGGCTGCAGGCCGGATGGCTCCCCGGCCTGAGTCGGGCGGTGGGGGTATGTGGCAAGGGGGGCGTGGTTTGGCAGAATCTGCAACGGGAAAGAGACGAGGGAGCAGAGCGAGGCATAAGTAGGTCAAGGGCAAATAACGAACACGTGTGTTTGATTGCAGTAATTGGCGTGGAGAGACCGGATATAAGCCGAGACACCGCAGAGAGAGAGAGAGAGAGAGAGAGACACGCTGGGACCTCATGCAGTGCTGGGAAAAAGCGACAGAAAACGAATTCTGAGTTATTGATTGTGATTGTGCAGTAGTACGCTGTTTATGCCAAGAGGGCACCATTACTTGTTTTATCTTCAAATAAACGAGCATCCCAGCAACAAGCTGACCCCTGTCTTCTTCCTTCCTACTAAGACTGTGTAGAACCACATCACAGACTGATAACCCCTTTGCTAACTGGTAGTTGGTCAAAGTCTTAACATAGTGGCTGACCCCTGGATTGGACTTTGCTTAGTTTGTTTTCACCTGCAGGATCGTTCTGTCCTCATTACTTACCCTCATGTGTCCAAACCCTGAGACTTCTGTTCATCTACAAAACACAAATAAGGATATTTACAGCCATAACTTTCAAATACATATTTTAGCACATCAAATATGGTCAACAGAAGTTCAAATGAAGTTTAAGATTGATTTGGATTACTTTTGAACTTTTTGAAGCATCAATGCTATGGTTATCATTGATTCTTTCAATGGAGGGACAGAAATCTCTGGACTTTGGTGCTTTCTGAAATGCAAGAATTCCATTCATTCAGAGCGTGACGTCCTGCAGTGTTTTTGCTCCAGACATGAATGATTCCTCAGATCATGTGTGCTGTTGCTTTACTAAGTGATCGGACGCACCATCTTGACATGGACCAGAAAACAATCCCAAGAATGGACACTGAAGAGGAACTCGAGCCACATCTACAGAACACAGAGGCTCTTTTCACAACAGAAAACACCTCAGAATTGTGTCGCAGGAGTTTTGCACAGACAAACACCGCTCAAGTTTTCCTCATGAATGCTCAGATTCTTTCATTTGAGCACTGTAGTAAGTATGGTGCTGCTTCTGACTTCTCACGCTGTCTGCAAACGATGAAAGCTGAGGTTGTGGTCGCCTCACATCGGCGGCGACTGGAGCATAAAGCTGTGCTTGAACACACCACTCGACTGCAGACTAGCTCGTGTGTGAGACAAGTGAATCCTTGATATCAGCAGCTAAAAAGCAACGCTTTCTTACCAAATCCAATAGCAGTTATGTTGATAACTTTCTTCATTTTAAGCATCTCATGTTCTCTCTGGCCGACGGCCCCGACATGATTCAACATGCTGAATCAGACAAACAGCTGCCAAAAACACTACCCTGACAGATGCTCACTAACGGCCCGACCGTCAGCTTGGTGTGTTGTGGCCTTTAGCATCTGTGACTTGCTGTTCATCAGGCGATGACTTCACAGGCAGTATTTGAGAAGGTACCTTGTGAAACTGATTTTACACAGACCTCTGAGGCAGTGCAACGGTTTAATGATCGGACTTGAGTATCTTCTCAACTCTGTGTGGACTCTTACAATCTTCCTCTTCTACGGTTACGCAGAATTTCGCGATCAGTGGTGAAAATATGAAGGTGAGCTCATCTGCCCTGCTCAAGACTAACTGAAGGGAAGCACATCACAGCAGTACAGGAAGCAGTGCTGTAACCCACACACGGGTCACTGGTTAGGGGTTATTGACTGCTGAACATCTGGGGATCAGGAGTCAAGGTGTCCTCCAGCCGAATAAGTGTGAGCATGTCACTGAATCAACCCTCTAAACACACACGCACATACACACGCACACAAATGCACACACACACACACACACACACGCACATTGAAATTCAAATAACATTTAAAAGTATTTGTAATATTAAATAATATATTGTTTATGCATTAAATAATGCTCAACAGATATTGCTGTATATTGTGTTTGTGCTTGCTTAGGTACAAACTCACTGAGGAACCATTATTTTCCATTCACTTGTGCGGCTCTAGCTCAAAATATTACATGATCAGTAGATCCAGACTGCGATGCCAAAGAGAAACATGTCTAATGAGTTTAACGTTTAACTGAAAATCCAAGATGTAATTATTGATGCTCCTGAACAAGTCTTGGGGTGAACTAGTGAAAGTCATCTTCATGTCACTGTGTGGAATTGAAGTAGTAGGAGCCTGTGACATCTCATGAAAGACTTGAGCTGTGGATTACAGAGAAACAAAAGATAACACAATCAAAAAAGCTGAAATATTGGCCTGTGGTTTTTTGTATATTCTGTATTGCAATATCAGAGTGTCAGCTTTAATGATGGATGCTGCTGTCAGATGCACTGGTGACTTCATTCGTATTTGTTCTGCATTACTGTTTGTTTCCTTGAGGCTTGAAATAATGTTCCTTTCTGGCCAGTCCCTCTTCATTTTCAGACAGACATACAATCAGAAGGCTTCTGCCTAATCAGTGTGTGTGAGAATATGAACTCATCTAGATTCCTCATATATCCATTCTGTGAAAACAGGAACCTCTGGTTACACTTTAAAGTGACATAGTTACATATTGCATGGGCTTCCTACAGTAATACAGCAAATTATTCATAATTATAAGCAACTAACTATCCTAAACCAAATGCTAACCCTATAGTAAGTACATGATTCTTCCTCCTCAGTAATTATTGTGTAACTAGACTGTAGCTGTGTGAAGTGTGAGTGTCCTGACGCCTTCTGTAAGCTCTTCGTTCAGGTACAGCTTCAGCTTCCTTCCTCTCAGGACCGAGACATTAGCCGTCTCATGCAGCAGATCAGGGAACTGTAAGGTGTTTTCCCTCTCTGGGTTCATTAAGAGCAGCGTGGCCACGCCTCCAGTCTGACACTCTACACAGGATACACACAAGCCCCACCCACTTTTTCAGATCATAAATGCCTGATAACACCCAATATTAAACATCCACTTGAAGGTAAATCAATCAATGTGATCAATGTTTTAAAACACAGTTAAAATAAAATAGATATAAATGTTTGTAACTGAAGAATCATCTGATTTCATTATGAACATTGAAGCACACACTACTCAGTCAGCTGCCTTCTAAGGGATCACCCAAACTCAAATAAAATCTCATTTGTGAGCAGTGAGTTATTGTCCCAGCCCTGGACTCTTTATGTGTGTATTTGCCCCTGTGTCCCAGTGTCTGTCTCCCGTGTTTGGTTTGATTAGTTCCCAGGTGTGTCTAGATTTCTTCCCCATGGGTTCCCTGTTAATTCGGTTATTCCATGCACCTGTCTGCCCTTCGTTATCCTGTCTTTATAAGCTTTGTCCTTTTAGTTCTCAATGTACAGAATGTTTTTATAAGGGGTAAACCGATAATGTTTTTTTGACTGCTGATGCCAATATCTTAGTAAGCAGGAGGGGCTGATATTACTGTAATTGTTTTTTTTTTTTTTTTTTGGTATTTAAGACATTTTAAATAATTTGACAATGGATTAAAAAATAAATGTGTAAACTTGTACTTTAGATGACAAAGTATTTTTCACAAATAAATAAATATTTAATAAAGATATCATTTAAAAAAGGAAGTAAACACTGTATCCAGCAGGGCACTCAGTATTCTGGGAAGTTTGTGTGCACTGGGAATCATATTTTTCAGATAAAGTCAGAGTACACACAGCACAGAGTGAAAATGACATGAATATGAGCGTGTACAAATACATATAGTGAAGTATAAGTTAAATCACGAGTTTAAAGTTTAAAGCATTCAATTGACACGGACCGATCATCACACAGAGAACACACGATCATGATACACACTTCACAAGCTCTCACAGCTGGATTCGGATGTGTTAGCTAGGGTTTGTGAAATTAAATGTTCATTAGTCATTCAAAGATTTGTTTAATTATATAAATGAGTATTTGCGTAATGCTTTCAGCAAGTGAGAAGGTATTATAATGTTTGCCTTTCTATTACTAATAATATAAAAGCAATTGATATAATACTTTCTGTATACATTAATTCCTTTGTTTAACCGTTCTATCTGATAATTAGACAGACATTTATCTGTATTAGACAGAACTGTTAACGATGACGACCCACCAGAGAGAGAGTGTGAGCAGTGTGTGTTCAGGTGCTGCTGCTCTCAGTGTCGTCAAAATAAAAGTCCAGCAAAAATGGAACGTGCCAAATATCAGCCAAGGCCAATATATCAGTCTACAATCTATTGGCCTATATACAGTATATATATATATATCTTGTCTTTTCTATGTGATTTGGCCAAAGTGAGGTGTTTTGTGAGGCCTCCACAGTGGTGTGTGTGTGTGCATGTGTGTGTTTGAATGTGTGTGTGTGTGTGTGTGTGTGTGTGTTTGAGTGTGTGTGTGCATGTGTGTGTGTGTGCATGCGTGCGTGTGTGTGTGTGTGTGTGTGTGTGTGTGTGTTTGAGTGTGTGTTCATGTGTGAGTGTGTGTGTGTGTGTGCGTGTGTGAGTGTGTGTGTGTGAGTGTGTGTGTGTGTGTGTGTGTGTGTGAGTGTGTGTGTGCATGTGTGTGTGTGTGTGTGTGTGTGTGTGTGTGAGTGTGTGTGTGCATGTGTGTGTGTGTGTGTGTGTGCATGCGTGCGTGTGTGTGTGTGTGTGTGTGCATGCGTGCGTGTGTGTGTGTGTGCATGCGTGCGTGTGTGTGTGTGTGTGTGTGTGCGTGTGTGTGTGTGTGTGTGAGTGTGTGTGTGTGTGTGTGGGACAGTGCTCACTCAGTGGAATGAATGAGATGTGTGTGAAGTGTGACAGTCACCTGCCAGCCTGGCGTTCATGAGCTGTAGGGTGACACACGGACACAGCAGAGAGTCTGAACTGCTCATGTCTGCAGGACTCGAACCCGAGGTCACCATCAGTGTTTTCCTGCTCAGGTACATCAGGTCAGTCTCTGCGTTCATCACTGAAAGATACAAAACACACGTGTGTTTCTTGCACCTTCGGAGAAACAGTTCAATGTTGCCCTTTAAACCCTTTCAGGAATATCTAATAATATTGAGGTCAAAATCAAGCTTTTCTTTGGGTGGAATAACTGTAATCACCTGTGTACTAAAGTGTTGGAAACTATGCGAATGTGTAAATAAAGAGAACCCAGCATGCATTGCGCTGTCAAGAGCATGTTAATCTCACAGAGCAGATGGAGCTCACTGCATTTACTGTGGCACGTCCTGATTCTGCAGAGTTCGACGCATTCCTGGGTCAACAAGGGAGGTGCTTAAGGTACATTTGATCAACCAATCAGATCCCTGTTCAGCATAATGTATTATTTTCAATTGCACAATGGATTCATAACTGACGCGAACATTCGCTAAACTGCACATATAAGGTCCAAATCGCCAAACCCCGTCCTATTGGACAGGAAGACGCCCACGATCATTTCGCCCCGGTCCGGTGTGGCGTTTCCCCCGTGATCGCGTCGTCAGATCTTTTTGTATGATTATTTATATCACTTTTGTCATGTATTCGTTTAGCGGATGCTTATACTAATCCTTCTGTGAAAGAAAAGCTAAACACTTTTGCGGATGGATTGGGGGTTTGCCGTCCATCAACATCAAAGAAATATATTGTGTTGACCCGGAGACATCATTAACCCATCCAATATACAGTATGACACACATTGATCAATAAATAATAATAATTATTATAATAAAACAATATCCAATTTAAAACAATCATTAATATATCACTATATTGTAGTAATAAAAATACAAATAATAATATCTTGTGTAATCCAGGGACTTCATTCTATATAGCTCATCTAATATAAGACAAATAGTAATTAATTACTTTATCTTAATAATAATACCAATATCTTATATAAGACCAAGAGTAATTGATCACTATATTGCAATAATAATAATACAAATAAAAATAACAAACAGCTTTACTGTGAACCGAACCGCTCTGAGATGCACAGAAATTCATTTCACCTTTAAATCATTTTAAATCATTATCTTTTCAGGTTTTATTGCAAATGAGAATGAACACAATTTCAAAAGCGAACTGAAAATGAAACATGAATATAGGTTTTGGTTATTTGAGTTCGATCTTATCATCTGTACAAAGAGTCACGTGATCAATGACATTCATTTACTTATATATGATTACAAAAATGTCTAGCAGTATGGCAATTTAAAAAAATTTTATTTGGCAGTTTTAAATAATATTATCCCAATTTTGCATTGCATCTCTATGCAATATATCAGTATATTGGGCCCTGAAAACCCCAAATCAGTAAAACCACTGAAGCATTCTGGCAGTTTCTGTGATCTCTTTGAGTCAGATCTCACGTGTCTTCCCAATAAATATGGTCGCAGGTGCACCGTTGATTCCAAAAACACTACAGCAGACCATCTCGAGCCGCTCCACGTCCAGTGTGTTATCAGTGTGTTCTCCAGCAGAACGACACCGTCTGAGAGAAACATGGAGAAGATAAAACATCACTGCCGTGTTTACAGCGCACACAGCGGAGCGGAAACACACTCCATCACGTGTGCCTGCGGGGGTCAGAGGAGCTCTGAAGACGATCCAGATCCAGATCCAGATCCCAGCCCTTCAGCTATCACACAACACAATCACAACAACCCTGATCCGGTCTGCAACAAAACCTTGGAAAACATTTATAAAGTGCTCTTTTCTTTAAGGGATTGTTCAGCAAAAACTGAAAATCATCCTCAGGCCGTCCAAGATGTAGGTGACTTTTCCCCCCAGTAAAACGGTAAAGAAGATGTGTAGCTGAAACCTTGGTGATTCATAAAATTAAACTCAACAGCTACTATCACTTAAAAAAAAAAATAATAATAATGAATACCTGTGGCTCCTGATGACATATTGAGGTCTTGTGAGGAGAAACGATCGGTCTGTGCAAGAAATTATAGATATGATATTAGATCATCAGCAGAAGAACACGGAGCGGGAAACGGGCCGCAGTGTGATCTCTACACACACTGAGACTGATTTTCTCCTGGACGATCACTGGACAGGGCTTGAGAGGAGCTTTAGTGGTGGTAAAGATGAAGTCCGTGTGTGCTTGGATGACGTTATTCAGGTATTCCCCCACCAGCTGACTGCTGTAACACACAGTGATCTCATCAGACAGAACCAGATGACCCTGAGTTTGACACATTAAAGACACGTAACCCAACTAAACACACACACACACACACACACTCGACAGGCACAATTCTCATGTTTTCAAATGTGAGAACTATTAGATAAATCTAACAGACTATAATATACAAGTGATTTGTGTGATTTGACCCTGTCCCTAATATTTGATTTCTGTTTTCTGTGTGAATCTGTGTTAAAGTGTAATGTATTTCTGTGATGCTCCGCTGTATTTTCAGCATCATTCCTCCAGTCTTCAGTGTCACATGATCTTCAGAAATCAGAATAATATGATGATTTACTGCTCGAGAAACATTTCTGATTATTATCAGTGTTGAAGACATTTTGACCATCCCTGATTTCTTACCCAAATATCTGATGATTTTAGTGACGCTGCTAGGAAATAAAATATTGCTATAAATGAATGATACTAGAACATTTTGATAACAGGGTTGAAAAATAATAATTGCTCAAATACTATTTTGTTTGAACACTTGATTGCTGCATTTCTTCTCCTTCGGTCTGATCATTAATTATCCTGTCTCTCGGCCTTCAATTTAAAGAGTAAAAAACAGATGTGTACTGGGAAATGGCAGCAAGTGCTAATCATTTTCCCGAAGCAGATGCTACGACCAAACAAAGGGCTTGTTGTGGAAAATATGGGCTTGGACATTTGGTACCTTTGAACAATGAGGAAAAAAACAAAACAATGGCTTCTGCTTTTCCATTCCTGCCCCCGGTTACACCTCTCTTCTCAGCAAACACTGAAAAATTAATTCCCTCCCATGGAAAATCTCCTCTGATTTTTTCAGACTTTCAATAAGAGAGGAATTCGGGCCTGGCAGGAGTCCACGCACCCTTCCCCCTCACATACAGAGCCCAGTGGAAAAACGGTTGTTTATTAAAGAAAAAGAGGGTGAGAAAAAAGCAGAGGGAAGGAAATACGTCTTACTTTACTGATTTACACACAACTTCAAAGTGCTGTTTGTCTTCAAGTGCTCTCTGGGTAATTAAGCGTTATTAAGGCCTTGCAGTAAGACACAGTCGCTCAACACAACTCTTGAGGTGGAAATATCCTCCAAATAGCATCTCTCATAAGCCTGGGAAAAAACAAGAGAGCCGGAGCCGAGAGAGAGCGGAGACAGACACACGACAGCTGGGTCACATCATCTCCACAAATCACTCTCATCTTACTTTCATTCAGCAGCGATGCATTAAACTGATCTCATGACAATAAAGACATCTATAATGTTACAAAGATTTATATTTCAAATAAAAGCTGTTCTTTTGAACTTTCTATTCATCTGTGAATCCTGAAAAAAAATGTCTACAAAAATATCGTGCAGCACAACTGTGTTCAACAGTGATAATAATCAGAAATGTTTCTTGAGCAGTAAATCATCATATTAGAATGATTTCTAATCATGTGCAGAGGTGGGTAGTAACGAGTTACATTTACTTCGTTACATTTACTTGAGTAATTATTTGCGGTAACTAATACTTTTCGGAGAATATTTAAAGATGGGTACTTTATACTCTTACTTGAGTAAATTTTGGGGGAAAATCTTACTTCGTTACTGTGGGCGACGCTCCTCTCGTTACTTTATCTTAATGCAATAAATGTTATAATGCTTCAGTTTATTCCAAACGCGCCGTCTACTTTTCTCTGGGCAATGAGCGATGCCCATTCGTGAATGATTCATTCTTTTGAGTCAACTCTGTTCAAAGGCTTGATCAAACCAATTGGCAAACGAGTGAATTGGTTCATGAATCAGTTTGAATGAGTCGTTCAGTTCCCTGCCGCACGCGCTGAGCGTCTGAAGTGGTTCACTCAGAGTTGTAACGTTTAAGAACAGAAAGAGCGCTGAAAACGTGGCTGGAACTGCACTGAATTGAAAGCAAATCTGCAAAGGCTATTTATGCTTGCGATGGAGATCCTTATTAGATGAACACCGCGTGTGCTGTCTACTGTTTAACAGGTAATAACTTGGGCTACATTCGATTACAGTACACGATACCTGTGACATTAGTTTGTTGTACGTGTGTGGCTTATAACAGAGGGGAGTCAAGTTGAATGCAGCTTCCAAAAGACAAAAAAATAGACGATTAAGATTTTATTAATTTTAATACAATCACACCGTTGCGAGTACGTTCAGCAAGTCATATCATCAGCAGATCTGTGATTGCTTGCTGGCACTGAGCCAGAGATAGATGTGTTTTTACAGCACTGCGCATTATAACCAATCACACATGATTATGTTGAGCTGATTAAAGCATTGGCCAATCAGAGGCTTTCAGATGAGTCATCGCTAAAATGCCGGTGCTTCCTTCACTCGCTCCTGACTGAATACCTCTTTCTGGCGAATTCTCTCGCAGGAACAACAAAGTGCAGATGTGTGTACGAATCTATAATTAAGATATTGATTTCACAGTGTTAACAGTTTCAGTGATTTTAATGGGAGTTTCTGAGAGTGATTGAAATCTAGACTGTCAGTGAAAATGATCTTTAATAATGTAAATGTTATTTGCTCTCTTTCTGAACAATGAAAGATTAGTAGCAATATTTATATCACATTAACTTTCAATGTTAAATTCACATTTATTATAAATTCAGTCGTATTAAAAATATGTTATGGCATGACACCTATATCTGTTACTTAAGTAAACAGACAGGGTTTTATAATAAATTACATAAATTGGAGTAAAGGCTGATGAAATATATACATTTATACACGCACACATACATTACATACATTTTATCTATATATCTAAATAAAAATAGGCTCAGTATATATGACCCAAAGTAACTAGTAACTAACTACTAACTACTCTTTTACTCTTACTCAAGTAACTATTCAAGACTAGTACTTTTACTTTTACTTGAGTAAATATTTCTAGAAGTACTTTTACTTTTACTTGAGTACCGTTTTTGGGTACTCTACCCACCTCGTGTGACACTGAAGACTTAAAATGATAATAGTATTTCACTAATATTGTGTACTGTATATTAGATCAATCCACCCTTAAATTAAAAATTAACCATGGTTTTACTACAAACAAGGGGAAGTCGTGGCCTCGTGGTTAAAGAGTTTGACTTCTAACCCTAGGATTGTGGGTTCGAATCTCGGGCCGACAATATCACGACTGAGGTGACCCTTGAGCAAGGCACTGAACCCCAAACTGCTCCCCGGGTGCTGCAGCAAAAATGAAGCTCTCTGTTGGGTGTGTGTGTGTGTGTGTGTGTGTGTTCACTGGTCTGTGTGTGTGCACTTTGGATGGGTTAAATGCAGAGCACGAATTCTGAGTATGGGTCACCATACTTGGCTGATTGTCACGTCACTTTTTACTTTCATAAAACCAAAAAAACATGGTTACTACAGTTAATCCATGGTAACCACAAATTAACCATGGTTTTGCTAAATTAACCATAGTTTAACCATGGTGTGACGAGTGGTGCGGGGCCGAGAGCCGTGGGAACGGGGCGAGGAAATCAGCGACACCTGCTCCACTCACCGGTCTTGAGTCCCAGGATACAAAAGAGGAGGGACGACAGTGAAGGACGAGAGAGGACCAGGCCTGGATTTTAGTTGTGTTTGGTTTTTGTCTGTTATTTTATTATTAAAGTAATTTGATTGTCCGCCGGTTCCCGCCCCCTTCTTCATGCCACTTACTGCAACAAGAGACAGGTGTTTGTTATCTGCGCTTAACCCACTCACTCACCGCGCGTCTCCTGACGCTCTCCCCCGCTGCAGGGTTCGCTAAACCACGCCCCCCCCCCTTGCCACACATGATATTTGTAGTAAATCTGTGGTTATACAAATGGTAGTCAACACGCCAAAAAACCATGGGTTACTACAGTTTTACTATAATAAAACCATAGTTATTTTTCGTAAGGGTAGCTCATCCTTGGGTTGCAGAACAGGCTCTTTCAGAAACATGAAAGCATCTTCATGACTCTGAGCTCTTGAGCTGTCCTGGGCTTCATGTTTGATTTTAGGTAGAAATAGGAGCAGTTTTGCAAGGCTGACTTGAGAAATGGCAGCACAGCACCTTGGCCATGTTACGGTACTAATGAAGAATTTTCTATTGCTAAATCAGCACATGTTTGTGTACAGGCGGAGAGAGGATATCTGAGCGTCTCCAGTATGTCCCAGTCTTATCCAGACTTATATACACTGTTACGTGTAAGAGGCATGACATGTGAGCGATGAACACTGCACTCTGATCTGAGATTGCACGGCTGCTTGAGCTCTTCTCTCCCCTCCAACGCAGGTAACCGCTCTGAAAAACCACCGCCCACTTCAGAGCCAGGAGGAAAAACTGATATCATGTCCACATGTCCTGGGTGGGAAAAATCATAGGGCCCTGAGTAATGCATTACCACAATCCTGCCAGATGTCTGGCTTTGGAGCTTGTTTCTTAAATTCTGGTTATTCTCAAGGATAATTCTTGTTACTCTAAAATCCTCTTTAGACATCATATTTATGTGCTGCACATTGAGGAAGATAATTATATCACTGTCAATAATACTGTGTGTGACTCATGAGAAGATGTGGACATTAGTTTTGCTGAAGTGTGACCAGAGGATGATGCTTTTCTGACCTTTCTGAATCTCATTTACTGTACATTCATCACAGTTTTGAGTTTGGCAGAGAATGAAAGTCATGCAGGTGTGAAAAATGATGATTTTTGAGTGAGTGGTGTGTGGATGTGGTGAGCGGTTCATGCCTGTCCTCTGGAAGATCTCCAGCTCTTGATGGATGCAGTAACAGATTTAAATGCCCCTTTCAGCCATTTGCCCAGCACCATGTGATCAGGTTCAGCTTGCAGACGAATGTCATATTTGTCCTTTTCAGTGGAAAGAGTGAGCTGGCGGACATTCAACTCCTGATGAAGAAGAAGAAAAAATCATTGAGAATGACACAACAAGATGTCAATCATTCTACTGCTACAAAAATGACTTTTCATCATTTAACTCAGACTCAGAGTACAGGACCCTCACAGACATGAGATAGAAATCTGCTGAGAATCTGCTCATCCTCACGCTGTCTGAGACTAGGATGAGCTTGTTGGTCTTACAGTGGGAGGCTGTTCATTAAATCAGGTGTTTCTCACATTGTGAGAGCAGAATAAAAAGAAGCTCATCTGAATAAAACATGGCACCTAATGAAGCTCACTGAGAGCATGCTTTATTCCACCTGACAGGAAGCGCTTTCAGCTCTCTCCGTCTCACCAACAAATTCATCAGTTTCAGAGCCTGATGTCATGAAGAACCTGCAGAAAGTGTGTAAAACACTGGACGCAAAACTACATATATGTAAGAGGCAAAACCCAGATAATGCAGGTAGAAAACACTTACACACTGATGTACATACATCAGTAAAGGTCTCAGTTTCAGATGGATATGAATGCATTCAAATATCTGCATCTGAAAAACGTGCAGTTTCATCATCTGCTCTGAATGACTTTCTCACGAATATATTTGAGTAGAGCGGGTCATGGTGAACGCTGAAGCTGGTGCTCTGATCAATGGCAGGCAACATGGCTTTCTCCACTGGGGCGTTTAACAATCGAGCGTAGCAGACACAGACACAGAGAGGCTAATTTTAGCTTGGAGGCCCAGCCCACCCATAAACCCCTGCAGCAGGGGCTGGAGATGAAGGACACAGGTTCACCGCACGACCTGTTCACAGTGACATTGACGTTTGTGCTCAGATTAACACACCGCCCGGAGCTCCAGGCCAGCAGGGGGAGCTGTCGAGTGGCACAAACAGTGCTGGACTTCTTGTTCTAATAAAACAGCAACATAACATGTATTAGCGCAGCAGATCGCCTCCATCATGAATGATCCAAGGAAAGTGTGCAACATTTCTACACTTCAATCTACTGTAGGTTTTGCTGCAGTGTATCAAACGCCTCCAGTGTCGAGATATGCGAAATGCAATTTGCAATGCAATTTCAAAAATACAGTTTCAAATAAAAGCCATCTGTGGAGTGGCTGGGTACTTCCATTATATATTTTTTGCATATTCTCTGCAAATGCATTCAGTAAATTGTGTGAATGATACATTTAGGCCAGATTCAGTGCAGGTGATTCTTCAACATTTGACACTTTCACGTTCCAGGTCTTGGTTTTTATTTCTAAGTGCTAAATACAGCCAAAACTCAGCATGTGGGCAAAATGAAAGTGTGAATATGAAGAAATCTTCACTGCAGACTGCACTGAAAGCTGACAATGCTGGCTCTCCTCATGTTTTGAGTTCCCCTGCCACGCTCTCCTGCTTGCCTCTTCAGAAGAGACCTGATAAATATGCATGAGGTGACATTAGCATAATGAGCTGCCTCTGAATAAAGAGCTCTTAGACGCTTTTATGACTAGTATTGTGAATAAATCAGAATATACTGCAAATAATTATCAGATTGTATCTGTAAATAATTTACTTCTAGCTCCAATCTTGCTCTTACTACTCAAAAAGCAATTACAGATATCAGTAGCTTTACTTTGACAAGTCACAACTGAATTATGCCCAGTTATAATTCTAATCAGAGTGAAGCACAATCTAACCATATATAATTAAAACTTGGATTACTAAACATACCTGAATGTGATTTGTAGAAATGGAGCAGATATTAAATTTTTTTTTAATTCGAAGAGTCCACTGCATAGATCTGAAATTTACGAACCAGGTGAGGGATACGGATATGGGTTTCAGTAGAAAAGGTGTATAGATATCTTAAATAGGAATTATTCGTAGTCTGAATTTAAACACAGATATATCGGAAACTGTAGTTTGAACCAGTCAAAACTAAATTAGGACTAGTAATGCTGAGAGTCAGAGGAACATGTCATCATGACATCACAGGAATATTAAAACAGACAGAGATAAAAATATCAATGTAAATATATATAAATGCTTTTTTTTAAATGTAGGCTGATAATGATATACGGCATGATATGAATCATTAAAAGAATTATTAACAAATCCCATGGCATAGACGCCATAATCCTATAAAACTGCAGACCGAACCACTTTGACTGATGTTTTCTGCCTCCCAGGGAAAGAGCGAGCAGATAAATGAGGATACGTCACAGGAAGCGTGTGCGCTTGTGAAAGCCTTACCTCCAGGATGTACTTCTACAGGGACTGGATCTCTCTGAGCGCCTCTGGGTCCTGATGGATCCCCAGCACTCCTTCAGCAGGTACTGAAACAGATCCCAGTGTCAGCATCTGCTCTCACCTTGACGGGCAGGGTCTTCCTGTCTCTGATCACACGACCCAGCTCAATGACCGACTCCATCTGAGACACGGCGCTCTCGATGTGCTTGTCAATCGGAGACTCCCTGACAAACACACACACACACACACACACTCATGTCAGGCTGTGGAAGAGCTGGGACACAGCCAAAGTACCACAGTCACTCAGTCGGCTCACAATAGGAGGCTTCACACAATCAGTTTAAGTAAGTGGCTTCTGCTAAAATGTTTGCTTGAGTTCAAGGCCACTGAAGGTCAGAGTGAATGTTCAGCTGCACCATCACTGAACACACACTTGTGCTTGTTCAGTTTAGCATTCACACGTCAGCCCGTCACATGCCGTGCTTGTCTGTAACACTATTTCTGTGCTGGAGTGACAGACTCATGGACCTGGTTACATGAACACAGCCAGTAAGACATAAGAAGCAGTGACTGTGACTGTGCACACGCCAAACAGAGAAAATAATTAAGAATTACTTTTGCAATTACACATGCATGCATTTATATGATTTGGAAAATCTGCCATTATGATTTATATGTTGTTAAAATAATAATAATAAAGAAGCGTTTTAATGACCAAAACACAGGAACAAACTACGTTAACCACAATCCCGTTTCTTGGTTCCAGTGCTCAATGCACCAGCAAATGCAGTACTTAGGAATATAGGAAGAACTACTGAAGAGGAAGATGTTCGATCAGTAAATGGGGCTCATGTCCTCTGGACGGCCTCCATGTCTCTGACGGCAGGACACCGCTGTGAGAAACATCACTACACACAGAGCACAGTAATGAGGGACATTACATGAATTCATGAACACAGCAGAGACAGACTCGGCTCTCAAACCAGAGGTACTCTGGGACAGGAGTTTACAGGTGGACACACTAAATCATGTCACCAACACACAAGGACATGTGAGGATACATGAAACCACCAGATTTCTCTCAACAGCTGACCAGACAAAATAAAACCAAAAATATAAAAATCATGTGTTCCTGTAGCTCAACTGGTAGAGCATTTTACTATCAAGCATAAGGTTGGGGGTTCAATTCCCCGGGAAAACATGATAGGTAAAAATGTATAGCCTGAATGCACTGAGAGTTGCTTTGGATAAAAGCGTCTGCTAAATGCATAATTTTAATTTTAATTTAAAACCACAAACACTCTTCTTTAGGAGGAGCAGAACTCCCGATGAAGCTTGTGAAATAAGGAAAACAGTCCCTGAAGGCATCAGCTCCTGCCTGTCAAACTGTAAATGAGGGCGTCTTTATGCAGAATCACACTGAGCTTTAGCACTGAACCATCGGATCGAGTTGAATCTGCTTCATCAGTCGTCCTCTGTTCATGTTCTCCTTTCATCCAACTACTGATGGAAACTGATGAAGTTCTGCTTACAAAGAAACATTTCAGAGTTGTTCAGCTCAGATTTCACCCTATAAGCTTGGAACTTAAGAATGCTGCATTCAAACTACGTTTTTAAATTGATCTTTACATTTATTTTTATTAATTTTTACATTACAATAAATCAGGTTTCAAGAAATTGTTTTAAAAACAGTAGAATTGTATTAGTTTAGTTGAACAAAATGTATTGTATATTTATTATGACACACAAGGTGTTTGTTAATAGCCACGAACAATGGCAAGATATACAGGGCGCAACTCCAATATTGTTTTACATAAACTGCCATTCAAAAGTTTTGTTTTCTTTTTTTCTTTCTTTTTTTTTTTGAAAGAAATTAACACTTTTATTCAGCAATGATGCGTTAAATTGATAGAAGCTAATAGTAAAGACTGTTTTTAACATTGCTAATATTAATGAATGTTTCTGGAGGAACAAATCAGCATATCCTGAAGTTCATGTGTGTTGTGTTTGTCTAACACAAATTAGAGTCGAGACAATGATAGCAAGTCTTCTTTTCTTTTTACTGTGCAGTATCAGAATGAACAACTTTGTGAACACTTGTTTCTTTCTTCTTTTTATGAACAATTCACTGGCCAACCAAAATCTAACCCTGAGTTAATCTAGAGTGGCAAGCAGTGCTTATTCCTGAGTTTGCATTCTACTCAATACACTACACTTCCCTCCCCCCCCCCTAGATAAGAAAATCTTAACAAACAATAGTTCTCTTTTTAAAAAAAACTTCTTTTTTTTTTTTTATCAAAAGGAACAAACTTATACTACTGTATGACTATAATGTCCACTCCAGGTTACTTATTATAAATCCAGACGGGTTGGTGGTTTCTGGACACGGGTAGGGTAACGTTTCTCTTCACAAATTGGAGTTAGTGCTTGTGGCACGTCACTGGAAGATACAGTGCCATCTTGAAGTGCTGTTGTATCACTTTCATTTGAAACAGTATCAGTAGTGGTGAATGGAACACTCGAGGGAACACTTTCTATAAAAACATTGGATCTTCTCAACTGATCAATGTGTCGTCTCCAGGTATTATCTGGTGCAATCTCAACTGTATATGAGAGTGGTCCTGTTCTTTCTTTGACCTTTGCAGGTGTCCATTTGTGATCTCCTCTGTAGTTCCTAGCAAGCACACACTCTCCTATTTCCAACTCTCTTGTTTCTTTTCCTCCTTGTGATTGCTTTATCTGTCTGTCATGTATGGTCCTCCTCAGATTAGGTTTCAACAAATCCAGCCTTGAACGTAAGGGTCTACCATGGAATAACATGGCAGGTGTTCGATTTGTGGTGACATGAGTTGCATTTCGACATGCAAACAAGAAATGTTGTAGCTTCTGGTTCAGTGTGGTCTTTTCACATGTCATGGCACGTAGTGCATTCTTCAAGCTTTGCACTAATCTCTCAGCTAAGCCATTTGTAGCTGGGTGGTAGGGCGCTGAGGTCACATGTTTGATTCCATTGTTCTTTAAGAAGATCTGGAACTCCTCAGATATAAACTGGGGACCATTGTCACTCACCAGCTGTTCTGGTACACCAGTCCTTGCAAAAAGTTCTCTCAGAACAGTCACAGTTTGGCCGGCGGTTGTGGAGGTCATACTGAACACTTCTGGCCACTTTGAACATGCATCGACCACAACCAAGAATGTGGTGCCCATGAAAGCACCCCCCCCAAAATCAACATGGGTCCTTTGCCACGGTAACGCAGGCCACTCCCAAGGATGTAGCGGTGCAGTCTTTGGCATCTTTTGCACATGTTGACATCCTGGACAATGCATGGCGAGCTGCTCGATCTGCTGGTCCATTCCAGGCCACCATACGAAACTCCTAGCAAGTGACTTCATCTTTACCACTCCTAGATGCCCAACATGCAGCTCCTCCAACACTTTAGTTCGCAATTTAGGAGGTACAACAACTCTTAATCCCCACATGATGCAACCACCATCCAGAGTCAGTTCATCACGGTGCTGATAAAAGTGTGTGAAACGAATCTTCTGCTCTGCATTCCAGCCAGACTGTATAGCTAAATATACCTGATACAATGCAGGATCTCTCCAGGTTTCTCTCCGAATTATTTCGTTAGTAACAGGAGAACTCTCAAGCTGAGCAACTGTAAAAAACGCTTACGTTCTCTGTCTTTGAATCACACCCATCCAATGGTAGACGTGATAGTCCATCAGCATTAGCATGTCTGTGTGTTCTTTTGAATTCAATCGGGTATCTATGTCCTCCAAGAAACAATGCCCACCTTTGCATCCGTGCTGCTACTGTCAGTGGAACTTCTTTCTGAGGACTGAAGATGGAAACCAACGGCTGATGGTCTGTAACCAAGGAAAAGTTGTTTCCATACAGATATTGATTGAATGATTGAATCGTTTTACACCCCATACCAGGCTCAAAGCTTCCCTGTCAATCTGGGCATAGTTCTTCTCTGCCTCACTGAGGGAGCGTGACGTGAAAGCTATGGGGCGCTCCGTTCCATCACCCATCACATGCGACAGCACCGCCCCAATGCCATATGGTGAGGCGTCGCATGCCAACTTTAGTGGCTTGCCTGGGTCATAGTGAGTCAGAACTGTATCTGACATCACTAGTTCCTTTGCTTTCTGAAAAGCTTGCCTGCATTGCTTTGTCCAAATCCATTTCTTTCCTACTTGTAACAGGGCATTTAGAGGATGGAGAACAGTAGCCAGATTTGGCAAAAACCTGTTGTAGTAATTGACAAACCCAAGGAAAGACCTCAATTGCGAGACATCTTGGGGTTCTGGAGCCTCTGCAACAGCTCTTAGCTTGTCGTGACACTTGTGCAGACCATTCACATCAATTTTGTGTCCACAATACGTGATGGTATTCTTGAAAAACTCACACTTGTCCCGTCTTGCATGCAGTCCATACTCTTCCAATTTCTTTTAAACCCGTGCTAAGTTCTCCAAGTGACTACTGTCACTATCACCTGTGACAATGATGTCATCGAGGTAGCATTGGGTACCAGGACAACCCTGAAGTACCTGATCCATAGCTCTTTGCCACAAAGCCGGTGTTGAGGCGACACCAAAAACAAGCCTGTTATAGCGATACAAACCCTTGAGAGTATTTATAGTCAAGAATACTTTTGAGTCCTCCTCCATTTCCATCTGTAAATATGCTTCCGCCAAGTCTATTTTACTGAAAAGCTGTCCACCTGCAAGTGTAGCAAAAATATCCTCTATTCTTGGTAGTGGATATTGTTCTACCTGCAGTTCAGGGTTGATTGAGACCTAAAAATCCCCGCAAAGTCTAACAGTTCCATCTTTCTTGGCAACAGGAACAACTGGAGTTGCCCAGGGACTCCAATCAACCTTTGAAAGTATTCCTTCAGCTTCCAACCGATCAAGCTCATCTTCCACTTTCTGGCGAATAGCATAGGGAACAGGCCGCGCCTTGTGAAACTTGGGAACTGCATTCTCATTCAGGGTTATCTTTCCTTTTATATGCTTCAGAGTTCCTATTCCAGACTGAAACACAGCTACAGCCCCATCCAGCACTTTTTCCAGTTTCAACTGAGTGCACGTCGATGTAGGAACTGTGATTTGCAGACTTTTTATGGATTTCCAGTCCAGCTACAATTTCCTCAACCAGTCACGTCCCCAAAGTGCTGGTCCCTCTGTTCGTACTATGTATAGATCTAATTCACTCTGTTGATCATTGTACTTTACAGTCATGGGCATCACCCCTAGAGGGATTATGGGCTCACCAGTATATGTTTTCAGTTTAACAGACGATGGCTTTAATTTAGTCGTTTTGAAATATTTTTATCGTACTGTGACATCACTGATACAGCGGAGCCTGTATCCAGTTCCATTCTGATTTTCTGTTCATTCACTTGAGGTGTAAGCCAGATTGCTTGTTTTAAGTCACTTTTCAGACTGTAGATTTCTAAATTGGCCAACCCTGTGTCACTTTCTTCATATGAGTTTTGGGCGACAACATGGACATTCCTACTTTTCTTTTGCTGAACCTTGTACTGTCTCTCGTTCTCAATGAATGGTACATCCGACAGACATGCTCTTTGTATGTGTCCAACTTTGTTGCATTTTCTGCACATTTCGGTTTTGAATCTGCACTGATTTGCTTTGTGTCCGCTCCTGTCACAACGGTAACACAGTTCAACTTTTTGCATTATTCTTTTAGGTTTACCTGCAGTGGTCACCTTGTTTACAGAAAGTTTCACTCCAGATCTCAGCTCTACAGTGTTTCTGGCAGCCGTTTCCATGGCGACGGCAATTTCAACTGCACGTTTAAATGTTAGATCTGCCTCCGTGAGCAATCTCTTCTGTATACTCTCTTGTGAAATGCCACAGACTAGACGATCTCTCAGCGCGTCATATAATCCATCCCCAAACTGACAGTGTTTTGACAATTTCTTTAATTCAGCTACATAAACTGCGATTGAGTCTCCGTCATTTTGATTCCGTTTATGAAATCTGAACCGTTCTGCAATGAGCAGCGGTTTTGGTGCTAGATGCTCTTGCAGTGTCTTCACAATGTTGTCAAAACTAAGATCAGCAGGCTTATTGGGAGCAGTGAGGCTTCTCAGCAAAGCATAAGCTTTCCCTCCTATCGCACTCAACAACACTGACACCCGTTTTCCATCATCAATGTCATTAGCTTTGAAATACTGCTTGATTCGTTCACAGTTCAAAGTCCAATCATCCGTGGCACTTTCAAATGGATCAATCTTTCCGATATATCCTGCCATCTTTCTTCATTCACTTACTATTTTGCGCTGAATCTATCCCTCATCGCCGTGAGCCTGAAGATTTTTTTTTTCTTCCTCGTCGCCAACTGTTGTGTTTGTCTAACACAAATTAGAGTCGAGACAATGATAGCAAGTCTTCTTTTCTTTTTACTGTGCAGTATCAGAATGAACAACTTTGTGAACACTTGTTTCTTTCTTCTTTTTATGAACAATTCACTGGCCAACCAAAATCTAACCCTGAGTTAATCTAGAGTGGCAAGCAGTGCTTATTCCTGAGTTCGCATTCTACTCAATACACTACAATGTGACACTGAAGACTGGAGTAGTAAAACAAAACCGTTAAGCAGCCTTGATGAGCAGAATCATTAAAAATGAACTGATACCAAACCTTTGGATGGCACGAGTGAGCAGTCATCTTTCATCATCTGCTTAAGCAATAACTGTACATTAAGGCTACTGTGAGGTTTTATTAAGATTATTTTAGACATTAAATACTCAAAATCAGTGAAGAGGAAAATGGGGCATTGACTGTCTCACACCCTGCTTATCTATCAAATGATTTTTCTAACTACCTTTTGGGTCAGTAAATAATTATTGTAATAAATGAGCTCTACTGATGCTCTGCCTTCATAGTTATGAAAGGATGACCAGCTCTACAACTATTACACTGCAAAATCATCCACTTCATCTGTAATTTTCTAAGAATAAATAAAAATCCTTAAAATAAAGATACATTTACCAAGCATAATTACACATACAACATACAAGACTGTACTTCATTAAAAGGTTTCATTATGACACTTTCAGTGGAACACAAAATAAGTTTTACATTTCATGTAAAGGACAGTTTTCTAACAAGAAAATTATAATGTGCACAGTGGTTTTAGTCATATTAATTTTATTAGTGCACCATAATTCTTCCTTCAGCATTGCTACACTTCTATCATTTCATTGCAGTCTTCTGAGAATGACCACATTCCTTCTCTTCTCTACATCTGAAGTAGAGAAGGAGCTGCGAGCGCATGGGGAAGAGCACGCTGAAGAGGGTCTCCAGGGCTCGCATGCAGTCTTCAGTACCACTCTCACCCTGAACACACACACAGAGAGAGAGAGAGAGAGAGAGAGAGGCTAACAGCTGCAAGCACATAACACACAACAAGCTGCCTGTACAGCACACTGTCACAACACCGCACCATGTTTGGGCCTGCAGGTCCAGCTCTGTGCTTAGACTCATGTTGAGAGCACAGTATACAGAGAAACTCCATATGAATATGCATAAAATGAGAAGGATAAGATGAAACCACTAATAAAGCCCAATTTTGATGATGATCATCCAGATTTAATGCAAATAATTCATCAGTGAGATGCAGCTTCCTCAATATTAGAGAATGCAGACGGTCTTATGACAAACACCTGGGGCACACCTAATTTTTTAAAACAAGCATTTCATGTCAGAACAAGTGAGTGAAACAACGTGATGAGAAACAATGGGATCTAACAAAAAGAGTACTTTACAATATGCATTTATAACCATCTCTATGACCATTTATCAATGCCTACGTTTATGCAAAATATATATAAAACTTAGTTCACAACCTCAGAATGTCTTGCAGGTCAAGGGGGTTAAATCATTTTCATTGAAATATTTTATCTGCTCTAATATTCCGAGCCTGTCCTCCAACAAAAAACGACCATATAGGTCATTTGTGCAAGCACCTTATTACGACCTATATTTACGTTTTAAAGTTAAGCGCCCTCTAGCAGGCGTAAAAATAATGACAGTATCGTGTTGCTACTGTCATTATGAAATGACGTATCACGTCATTACCAATCAAAACGTACGTTTATTTAAATGCAATGTGTCAGCTTTTTACACCGATCTCACAGTATTTCCTACATATTTTACTAGGTGGCTTATTCGTTCGAATGACCACACCTAACCCCACCCCTAAACCTAACCCTCACAGAAATCATGCTAAATTATGATTTATTGAGCATATACATTTTCATGCACATCCGTTCCCTGGGATCGAACCCATGATAGCATGATTACATATCAAGGTATAACACAATAATCTACCAACTGAGCTACACGAAACACAAACCAGAGTGCATATAAAAGAATACAAAACATTAATATGAAAACGATGTTTTGCCAATAGCGGCACAATTGTAGGATATGCTCTTATGGATCCTATTTCAGGGATTTGGACAAACGACCTATACGAGCGTATTGGTTGGAGGACAGGTTGAATATTCCCTAATACATTGTACCTTTACACATATTACTCTCTATAATAGTGCAATGGAGCTAAAGAAGTCCCATAGGTTATTCTCTGCAATAACACCACAGCACTTTCTGCATAAAACTGTTTTACATAGAAGTGCAAGAATTGATTTGTTGTGGCAGATGTGCAAAATATAAACTGTAGTGCAAATAAAGATGATTTATATTTGCCAAATACACCATAATTGCCACTTTAAGATGTGCACTGTTCGTCATTAGCAACTGTAATGACCCAGAAAAAAAAATCCCTGAAGGATTACAAGCGGAAGCATATCGCTTTTGAAATGTGACACATGAGCAGGATATTTTTGACAGGTTTGGTGAGATTGACCTGATGTTCGTGACTGTGTATGAATCATATCTTGCCCACCTTCAGTCGCCTGCGGTTCATCCGCACATACCAGTAGGTGAGCATATCCACGAACTTGACAAGCTTGGGAACCACCATATAGTCTGTAGACTGAAAAACAGATCTATTTCAGACTGTCCTTGTTCTCAACACACTTCAAGTGTAGGAGTTACACATTAATCGGTATGAGAGTAACTGCTGGTGGCTCACCTTCCATCTCATCTCTAAAGAACTGAATGAGTGACTAAGTGAAAGACTGGATCCATTTGTCCATGATGCTGTTGCTTACGCTGGCTGTGCTCTCGTTGTACAGGACCTCCACGGCCTCTTCCTAATGAGTGCAGAGAGCAGACAGACGTCAGAGAGTGAGCTCATACTGTCTCAATCTGTGTGCTTCATCATCTCTGCATACTGGAAGAGAGGCTGATGTCAAGCACTACTAGACACATCTACTCTACTGACTCTGGAGGGGAGTATTTGTTGTTCTTACTCACTGAAAATCCTCTCCTCATTTGAGCTTGCGTTTAATTCAAATACTACACATCATATGACCTGCAGCATGCCTGACCTTGATAAAGACATCAATTTCATGGTAAAGTTTTGGAAAGTAGCACTCAAGAAGAAAGTAAGTCAGAGTAGAAAGGAAGGATGACTCTTGGGCTCTGCTCACCTTCAGGGCTGCTGAACTCAAGACACATGAGAGGATGAACCCCTATGAGTCTTACTCTTTACTCTGTGTTAGCCAGTGGTAAAATATTGAAAGGTTTTAAAATACGAATTGACAAAATGCTTTTGCATTAATACTTACCAAGGTAAAATGCATTTGATTAATTTAAAATAACTTTTCTTTTTTAATATATTTTAAAATGTGATTATTATTATTTTTTTAACCTGTGATGTCAAATCTGAACAGAAATCATTCTAATATGCTGATTTGTGCTGCTTAGTATTTTGTGAAAACCATTATACAGTTTATTTTTCAGGATTCTTTAATGAATAGAAAGTAAAAAATTGAGCATTTAATTGAACACTTTACTTTGTAACATTAAAATGTATTTGCTGTCACTTTTGATCCATTTAATGCATTCCTGATGAATAAAAGAATTGAATTAAAAAAAAAAAAAAAAACACAGTGACCTCAAACATGGGACAGTAAACTGCATACAACTGCAGTTTGGATCAAGTTTGTAAATGTCAGATTTAATGTGTTTTTGCTGCTGTGGACTAAATGAAAAGTGCTGTGCTGACTGATTGCAGTCTTGCTGTTGAAGAGCTCCAGTCAGATCACATACCTTCTGCAGTCTCTGGATGTTCTGCAGCAGGAAGCAGTAGGTGTTGTACGTCTCTGAGCACGTCTCGCACCCCCTCTTCTTTGAAGCGCAGGTTGTCAGCACGAACTTCGGGGGAGTCGATCAGAGACAGTCTGGATGGACACAAACGATGAAATCAGAGCTGAATGAACATTTCCTCTGACTGAAGAGTATCTGAACTCATTCAGAGAAAGTGAGTACACAGTCTCAAAGCACAAACTCCATGAGACACACACACACACACCGATTGTGAGGTCAGGTGTCATGATGATGTGAACTCTAACGGGACATCCAGGAAGAGGCATGAGTGAGTGTGAGTGTGTATGAACACTTTCAATCTATCATCCTAAAATAATTATAAAAGAAGTATGTGATCAAGTTTGATGGTGTCAATCTTCAAGCATTTCATTGGTCATAACCACAGACTGTAGAAGCAGGTGATGTCTGATGTTTGGCAATAAAATATAATCATGTAATAGCTTTATTTTAAATATCACTTTTGTAATTTTTTTTCTTTCTGAGTATTTATAGAATATGTGATGTTTCCGTTGAATTCTAACTCTGGCATGTTACTCCATTTTTATTACTTATATTCAATATTGCATATATCATATTTGCTTAGTAATAATAATAATAATAATAATAATAACAATGACAACAACTACTGTTTATTTATTTATTCACTAGTCACTTACAAATCAATCATATCCCACTGCTGTTTCACTTTCTGGAAAAATGCATTAGCATTAACAACATGAAAACAATTTAATTTAACTTTATATGAATTTGAAAGGAATTTGTCACTAGTATAGAAACTGCTGTCTTGGTGTAGAGCAAATTATGTTTACTGATGTGAGATTGGTCTACATGCTAATCTCATGCTAAAATATGTAGATGCTGCAGACTCTATCTGTACGAGATCTGCAAGTTCACAACGCATAAGGATCTGTGACTGATTTTTGCTCCACAGCACAGCAGTGCTCTTCACCAGACGCACAATATTTCAAATGTTTCAGGGTAATTTGGCATGTGGGTAAACAACACGTGAACTGAGCTCAGTCCTGGCTTCAGATCTATCTGGCTGATAGAGCCACAATCACCGTATCTTTCAGTATTTTTCTCTGTAGCTAGTGGAAGTGTCATTTCACTGTACGTAGTCTGGTTGTAATGTGCAGCATGAGCACCGAGCTCCACAGGATCACTTTATTCAGACATATTGTGTGTGATATATGTGTGCTTCAGGTTTGGTCACGTAAGCTTGGTTTGGTAGCAAGTCTTTGCACATTTAACATGGTGACAGATTTCCAAAATACTGAATCACTGAAACTAGTCTATGACTTAGTGGCCAAAGTAAATCAACAATGCTGCAAAAAGAAATATAGATACAAAATATTATAATATATATATATATATATATATATATATATATATATATATATATATATATATATATGTAACATAGTTAAAAAGGTTCAGGTTAAATCCTACTAAATGTGAGTATAGTGCCACCTACTGTCACAAAGTGTACCTGCAGCGAATGTTAGTAATGACGAAGGATTATGGGTAATCCTCAGAGCAATGGAGGATTTCCCTTGAGGTAACGTGTCTATGAATGTCCGTGGACTAAACAATGTTAACTCACTTGAAAAGCATGTAAAAGTTAAGCTAGATTTCTTTTGCTCAAGTATAGCTAGCTAACTTTAAAATGATGCCGTCTTTCCAGACAGAGCATGCGCTGTTTATCCACATGAGATGACTACTCAACACTGTTTTCCTTTGTCATAAATGCAGATGTGAATAAACCTTCTGTTACCACAAACCTGACGGTGTCCGAGAGAGTATATCAGGCAGAAGACATAACACAGAGGTTACATTGGTGCCGTGACTCGTCCATGACTACGCCAGACTGGGACTGATGTCTTCTTGCCGCTGCATCGTAATGGAACTGCACTTCCTCCATCAGTGTATTTGACTGGCAGGGTTATTTAGTTATTAACAGCCATTTTACTTCAAACTGTCATTTTGTTTAAGTAAGGGTTCCTGTATGAGTTTCAGTAAATTTACTACCTCTGAAATGACTCCTCTAGGTATTGGTAGAGGTAGAGGACTACATAGCACACCTGTTCCATTCTCACTGGGTGACCGTCTAGGGGGGCATAGGACATATTTTGGTGAGGATTCTGTCCACAGTCCTTTTAGACATAGGGATATAGTGGCACCCGAAAATCAGCCTATGATTGAGTTACAATCACCACAGTGCACTAGTACATCAGTTCCTGAACCTCCCTCTGATGATGTGAGACTGGTTGACCAAATGAGCACCATTGTGCAGCAGATAGGGAAGCAGCTAGCTGATAGCATTATGTCACACCTCAACACATCTAGCCCTACAGCTACTGTGCAGGCAAGTCCTGAAGAAACATTCAATACAAAAGCACCTTCCCCCATTAACACGCTAGATCTATCCCAAGTCCAGTTGATCACTCGGAGAGAAGTCAAAGACCCACCCGTTTTCCGAGGAGAGAGTTCAGATGCACTGGCTGTCGATGAATGGGAGGAATTAATGAAGAATTATGTAAGAAAAAGCAATGTTCAGCTGGAAAATCAAGCTGAGGAAATTATTGTCCACCTGAGAGGCAGAGCAAAGGATGTTGTGAGATTTGGAATAAGAAATGGTGAAATTGATGTCCATAATAACCCACAGCCCATCTACGGGCTCCTGCGCAAACATTTTGGCTCAAGCCATTGCTCCTCAATGCCCCTAGCTGACTTTTATTCTACCTTGCCAAATGACCAAGAGGACCCCTACGAGTACTGGCTTAGATTGAACAGAGCTGCTGATGATGCTGCTAGCTGCCTTAGAGAGCAGGGTAAAACGTTTGACAACCCTAGTGTTGAAGTCACACGTATTTTCGTCAGACACTGCCCCAGTAGAGATTTAGCTCTTACCTTTAGATCAAAGTGGTCAGCTCGTGAGGTTCAGGAAGTGCTAGATGAATACCACCTAGAGAAGGGACTCAGGTCTTCTACTGAAAGAAGTAGACAAATCAGCATGAATAAAGTCGAGGTTAGCCCTAACACTCCATTAGTTTCAGACATCCCAGAACAGAAACCTGCTATAAGTCAAGACACCTCCACTCTAGAGAGGTTGATTGGAATGTTAGAGAAAGTGTTGCTTCAGGGATAAGGTTATGCTCAAGCCAATAAAAAGCCCTATACTAACAGGAGACTTCCACAGATTGAGGGCTTAAGAGACGTGCCATGTTCCATATGTAATGACAGCTCACACTCTGCCCTCACACACTGTCAGGAGAACAGACTGTGTTTCCTGTGTCACTTACCTGGCCATTCAAGACGCAACTGCCCGGAGGGTAGACGTCCTCCTCAACATTTTCAGCAGGGAAACTGAATGATCTGCGCACAGGGGAGGACAGCGCAGATCAATTGAATGAGCCTCCCACCTTGTATTTGACAGACATTAATGATTATGAAAGATTGTGTCACACCTACAGCAGCGTAGTACCACCAGAAAAAACACTGATTGTGCAAGGCCTGCAAAGACTCTCAAAAACTGATAGCCTATTCTACACAGAGGTGTCTACTGATAGTGGTCATGTTCTTAGAGCACTGGTGGATAGTGGCTCTATGGCGTGCACTCTAAGTGAAACAGCCAACAAAAAACTTTCACAGTCTATTCCTAACATTGGAGAGAAAACTGCTGAGGACTTTGTTATTGTTGGTTGTGGGGGTCACCTGGTCACACCTTCCGCCATGTATTACCTCACTGCATCAATTTATGGCTATAAAGTGATAATTCCTGTTCTAGTGGTGCCAGGCCAAACCGATGACATGATCCTTGGCAGTAACGCCATCAAGTGGCTCATTTCACAGATGAAAGACACTGTTGGGAGCCAAATTATCACGTCCCCAGTAAGTAGTGCCCATGCTAATAACTTTTCCCAGTTGATATCTCTGTTGTCCTCCTCAGACAGATGTGGTGCAATGCCGCTTAAAGTTGGCACGGCAAGGCTCAAGAGATGTGTCGCACTACAACCGATGTCTGAACATTTGGTGTGGGCTAAACTCCGTGAATCTGATGTTTCTGCAGTGGGAAGTACAGTCATCATCGAACCCACTCAGTCCAGAGCCAGACCTGCTCAAATTCTAGTGGGGAGAGTTGTCACCTCATTATGGGGAGAAGGTTGGGTTCCAGTCAAAATAGTCAATCCTACTGAAAAGCCACTCACCCTTAAAAAGAATGCAAAAGTTGCAGATGTCTCATCCTGTCTTTCTGTGCAGGACTTTCCTGAGCCAGATCGCATCCAATCCAGTGCACAGTTCACACAGAGCTCATCACCTTCACCTAGGTCCGAGAATGAAATATCACAAATTTTGACTGACATGGGCTTGGAGGATTTGAACCTCTCTTCTTGTGAAGTCTCCTCTGAGTGGAAGGATAAACTGCTGCAGATCATTAAGCAGTATGAGTCCATATTTTCGAGGCATAAAATGGAATGTGGTGAGGCAACAGATTTTGTACACAGAATTCGCCTAGTGGATGACAAGCCCTTCAGACTTCCATATAGGCGGGTTCCACCATGCCATTATGATAAGCTTCGGACTGCTCTAAATGAAATGGAGGAATTGGGGATAATCCGTAAATCTCAGAGCGAGTATTCATCTCCTCTCGTCCTGGTTGTCAAGCCAAGTGGTGATCTTCGCATCTGTAATGACTTCAGGTGGTTGAATGCAAGAACAGTGAAAGATGCACATCCTTTGCCTCATCAGACAGATGCTCTCGCTGCACTTGGTGGCAATGTGTTCTTTCTCAACGATGGACCTCACGTCAGGATTCTATAACATCAGAATGCATAAAGACGACAAAAAATACACAGCATTTTCCTCCCCATTTGGCCTCCATGAATATAATAGGATGCCCCAGGGCCTGACAAACAGTCCTGCGACCTTTATGCGAATGATGATGTCCATCTTTGGTGATGAGAACTTTACAAGCCTGTTATGTTATCTAGATGACCTTATGGTCTATGCGCCATCTGAACAGGTTGCACTTGAGCGTCTGCAGATGGTTTTTTCACGTCTTGATGCCAACAACTTGAAGCTCTCACCTAAGAAGTGCTACTTCCTTCGCCGGTCTGTTAAGTTCTTGGGACACATCATATGTGGAGATGGTGTTAAGACAGACCCGAGTAAAGTGCAAGCTATAAACGATGTGCAGGAAGCCGATCTGATGGAATCTGATATGGAGACACCAAGTGCTAAGAAAATTAGATCTTTCTTGGGGATGGTCCTCTACTACCACCATTTCATTGAGGGATGTTCTGCTAAGGCTAAGCCACTTTTCAGCCTTGTGGCTGAGCCTGCTACACCACACAAAAGAGGTAGAGCCCACAAACCAAAATTCAAGGAGGGCAATGTTAGACTGTCTCCAGCTGACTGGACTGTTGAGTGCAGGGAGGCATTCAAAACTTTGAAACATGAGCTTGTGCATAGTGTCACCTTGGCCCATCCAGATTTTAATGCACCATTCATCCTCGCTGTTGATGCCTCCTTTGATGGCCTAGGAGCCGTCCTCTCACAGTTGCCTCCTGATGGTGCTGTTGCCAGACCAGTGGCGTTCGCCAGCAAGACTCTATCGCAGTCCCAGCTGAACTATCCAGCACATCGGCTGGAGTTTCTCGCTCTTAAATGGGCGGTCTGCGACAAGTTTAGCCACTGGCTGAAAGGACGACGTTTCACAGTCTGGACGGACAATAATCCATTAACATACATCTTAACTAAGCCTAGGTTGGATGCATGTGAACAGAGATGGGTCTCAAAACTCGCAGCATACAGTTTTGATTTGCGCTATGTGCCTGGCCCAAAGAATGTGGTTGCAGACGCATTAAGCAGGGAGCCATTTGTACAGTCATGCATAGGCCATCGTCTTGTAAGTGAACCTTATGCCTCATTGCTGAACCAAGTGGGTGGAATGGTGGATGACACAGTACAAGATGCATTTAGATATACTGCTGCTAACTGCCAGTTAGTTGTTGATCAGTCCAAAGATGATGCTGTTGTCACCCCGCCCCCCCCTCAGGGGTCCCTCTCCCTGCAGGAAGTTTCAGCTGTGCTAGAAGCGCATGACTCCAGAGGTGTTAGCCGAGTGAGAGGCACGGGACCAGTTATTCCTCAGCTTATCAGTATCGAACAGAATGCCTCCCTACCAAGGAGTGAACTGGTTAATCTTCAAGAACAGGATGACGTCTTGGGCAGGGTTCTCTTTTACATCCAGCGTCACAGGAGGCCCACTAGACGTGAACGTGCCAGTGAGTCTCGTGGGGTGATGAAAATGTTGAGACACTGGGCCAAGCTCTCCATCAAAAATGGTATGTTGTACAAAATAAAGAAAGACAGACAAATGAACATGGCAATCCACCAGTTTGTTGTTCCAGACTCCCTCAAGGCCCAGGTTCTTTCTGGCCTCCATGATTCAGCTGGTCATCAGGGACAGGCTCGCACACTCTCTCTCGCCAGGCAGAGGTTCTTTTGGACAGGGATGGAACATGACATCATCAGCCATGTGAGGAACTGCTTTCGCTGTGTGGTTGGGAAGACCCCAGAGCCCAATGACCGTGCTCCTCTTGAAAGCATTTGCACCTCTGAACCGATGGAGCTTGTGTGTATCGACTTTTGGACTGCTGAGCAGTCGGACAAGAAGTGTGTAGATGTTCTGGTTGTTACGGATCACTTTTCGAAGCTGTCTCATGCATTCCCCTGCAAGAATCAGTCAGTGAAGCAGGTGGCCCGTCGTCTGTGGAATGACTTCTTTTGCATATATGGTTTCCCAAAGCGCATCCATTCGGACCAGGGAGCCAATTTTGAGAGCCGACTCATTAAAGAGCTCCTGGAGATGGCTGGTATCCAGAAATCACATACCACACCGTACCATCCTATGGGAAATGGAGTTGTCGAGCGATACAACAGGACTCTTGGGAACATGATAAGGTCCCTGCCTGCCCATTCCAAAGCCAGGTGGCCACAAATGCTTTAGATGCTGACATTCTGCTATAATTGCACTGAGCATGAGACAACAGGTTTTGCACCCTTCTTTCTAATGTTTGGGAGGATTCCACGTCTACCTGTTGATGTTTTGTTCCAGCACACCCTCCTCAGCGATGCTGTTGTTAGCCATCGTGAATTTGTCTCTAACTTGAAACGTGACCTGCCTGAAGCTGCACGAAAACTTGCCTATGAAAACAGTCGGACGGAGCAGGCTCGACAGGCAAAGAACTACAACCGCAAAGCAAAAGGGTCTCCCCTCGCTGTTGGTGACAGAGTGTTGCTTGCGAATCGTGGTGAGAAAGGGAGGAGGAAAATAGCAGACAAGTGGGAATCCACAGTTTTTGAAGTTAAGTCTGTGAAACCTGGAATCAACGTGTACCGTATCAGTGACCCAGTGACATCCAGAGAAAAAGTTGTTCACAGAAACCTCCTACTCCCGGTGAATTTCCTCCAAGCAGGAGGTCACAACATTTTGGAGTCAAGCTGCTCATCAGATAATGGTAGTGCACAAAGTGTCCCTGTGGTTCCTGTTGACGTGCAGGACAGTGAGACAAAGACACTTGAGTGGTTACTGCAAATGGATAAGACTAATGATGAGGATGCTACAGACGGCCATTCCAATTGCTCACCTGTTGTAGCTGTGAGTGCCTCTCTCCCAGAGACTGAAGTGAATATTGTCCCTCATGCTGTGAGTGGGATTTTACAAACATCTGTTCCATCAATATCTGCTCAGCAACCATTTTCCCCTAGACCCTCTGTAGAATGTGTGGTGTCCGAGGTAGAACCCTCCCCGCCCTCAGTGGAAAGAGCTCATTGTGTCCCCTCCCCTGACCATGCTAGTGACGCACAGCCAGGTGCATTAGCACAGGACCACGTAGTTTGCAAACAGCCACCTCCACTCTGCTCTAGGGCAGGTAGATTTGTTAAGCCACCAGCTAGACTCATTTGTGAAATGAATGAACAGGTTGTAGATGACTCAGCTTCAACAGTTGATTCTTTGTTTTCTTTTGTGAGGAACATGCTTTCTGGTTAGTTTGCTTGTGTATGTATATGTCTTAAAGAGTGTTCGCACTAGTTTATCTGAAGTATTTGACAAGAATCTGCTAATGAGCAATGTTTCCAATATGAGAGGTGTACACGGCATCTTTTGTGTCTTTGTTGGTATGGGGCTTAGCTACCCCCTTACTGACTTTCTCCCAGGTGGAGAGTTTCTAACTGACTTGAAACGCATTTGCTCCTAATACAAAACAACTGTTGGTATCTAAAAAAAAAGAAATGTTTTTTTTGTACCCAATTTAGCAGGATTTAAGGGGGGTGTATGTAACATAGTTAAAAAGGTTCAGGTTAAATCCTACTTAATGTGAGTATAGTGCCACCTACTGTCACAAAGTGTACCTGCAGCGAATGTTAGTAATGACGAAGGATTATGGGTAATCCTCAGAGCAATGGAGGATTTCCCTTGAGGTAACGTGTCTATGAATATACGTGGACTAAACAATGTTAACTCACTTGAAAAGCATGTAAAAGTTAAGCTAGATTTCTTTTGCTCAAGTATAGCTAGCTAACTTTAAAATGATGCCGTCTTTCCAGACAGAGCATGCGCTGTTTATCCACATGAGATGACTACTCAACACTGTTTTCCTTTGTCATAAATGCAGGTATGTTACCATAAGTTGATATAAAGTGTTGTAATGTTTGAACATATAATTGAGGTATTGTATGCTGTTTGTCTGCCCTGGTATGTTGAATTGTAACGAAGTTACATGATTGTTTACACATAACTGACTGTTAACATAAAATGGAAAGGTAACTAGGAAATCTGTGTAATTACATTTTGTGTTGTTTTCCTCCTTGCAAGATTAAGAGGGATAATTTGATGTGCTTTAATTATTTTGTTTATCTGAGTTTAAATTCACTATACGATCAATATGTCAAACTGTATTTTAATTTTGTGTAGAGCTTTAAGAGTAGTACTTATGGGTAATCCTCAGAGCAATGGAGGATTTCCCTTGAGACAGAGCATGCGCTGTTTATCCACATGAGATGACTACTCAACACTGTTTTCCTTTGTCATAAATGCAGATGTGAATAAACCTTCTGTTACCACAAACCTGACGGTGTCCGAGAGAGTATATCAGGCAGAAGACATAAGACAGAGGTTACATATATATATATATATATATATATATATATATGGTAAATATTCAATACACCACCCATCCCAATGAGAAAGGAAGAAGCTAAAAGTCCCAGTCATATCATGTGTGAGTGTTTCATGTGCATGGCTCCATATGGATGTACATAAATATCTTATCATTCATTACCCTTATGCTCGTGTCACAAATGTGCTTCAGTGGACTTCAATGGTTCGCAGATTAGTATCTGTATATACTGTGAGGGGGATCCTGTGAGTGTGATTATATTTTATGTGTGTGTGCAGTGCATCTGTGTGGTTTGCTCACCGGAGCACATCGGCGCCGTAGTTGTGCACAATCAGGCCAGGGTCGGGGTAATTCTTCCGCTTGCTCATTTTCCGTCGCTGCAAATAACACACACATGCACACAGATATTGGCAGAGTTTCTGGGTCAGTGTGTGGTGCTGCTGCCTGTGGATGGGCCTGTACAGGCCAAACAAGTGCACAGGCAAGCGTACACACTCACGCACACGCGCGCACAGACACACACACAAACACAAACACACACACACACACACACACATACACACTCTCTCACACACAGATATTTACACACAGGCTCGTGTAGTCAGTCGCTGTAACACGCTGTTCAAGATAAGACATAAAGGCTTGGTTTCGTGTTGAACTACACGTTTAGTTTTTCACACACTGCATATTCCACAAGATTCATTTCCTGGTTCAAAAGTTTATGATTAAGTCTGTTAAGAATTTTTTTTACAATCACTTTGCTACTATTTTAAGAACCTTGATGTCATTTTTTAAAACTCTAGACACAAAACTCAAAACGGTTATCACTTGTAACACAGGCTGTCTAATGTTCAAAACATTGCATTGTGCATTCACATCTTTATAGAAATATTGCACTTGCACAGTCATTGGTTCAAAACACAAATTTACTAGTTAAAACATAACTAAAGATCACCCACACAAGCAACCGATAGTTTCACTGTGTCATTGTTCGTACAATCATTAAATATTGTAGAACAAAATAGGTGATACAGGTTTAATTATGGTACTACATGTACAGTAAATACATCTCTGTAAAAGTACTGCAGTAGTAGAGAGAATACTACAGACACAGTGGAATCATTGAACAAAGTTTGTAATATATTGATGCAAAACACTACAGTACAATCACACCATAGGTTTATTTGAATCAAAGCAAAAACAATTAGCTATGAAATAGAAAAGAAAAGAGTACTATAAAACATCAAATGCAGTGTTCCTCAACTTGCTTGTATTGTAAGAAACAAAACAGGAGTGATTACTGTTCTTCTACATTGTCATCAACTCTGTGTTGTGGATTTGGCCACAGGTTCTCATCTACATCACATGGATGTTTTCATTAGCCAAACATCTTGGAAAAAACCTTCAGGTATGGCGAATCCAGGCCCGACACTGGTCTGCTGTGGGTCATTGCAGGCGTCATCCATGGCCTGGAGAAGAGTGACTTGTTCATGAGGGTGCCTATCATGAACCTTCCATCCCCATGCGGAGAAAAATTCATCAATCGGGTTAAGGAAGGGAGAGTATGGGGGTAAATACAGGGTGGTAAATTGTGCATGGGCCTGAAACCATGCTTGCACCACATGAGCATGATGGAACCTGACATTGTCCCACACAATGACATAGGTCACACCTTCAGCTCTACAAACCTGATCGAGCTCATCAAGAAAGGTGACAAGGAGAGCTGCATTATATGGTCCAATATGAGGCCTGCGTCCCACCACACCATCTTCTGATATAGCCGCACACATGGTAATGTTGGCCCCACGTTGTCCAGGTACTTGGATGGTTGCCTGCTGGCCAATGAAATTCCGACCTCTCCTCCTTGTCTTGGCCAGATTAAAACCTGCTTGATTAAAATATATGAATTTGTGATGGTCATCATCTGCATCCAGCTCCATCACCCTCTAAAAATACATTTTGGAAACAGATTTAGAGATTACTGTACAATGTAGAATTTTTGGGAATGTTTTTACAACAGTCATCTTGAATCTGAACTTACCTGAACATACTCAGTCCTTATTTGCTTCACTCTGTCTGCATTTCTTTCGAAAGGCACACGGTATAGTTGTTTTATAGATACCTGGTGCCTTTTTAGTATGCGTGCAATAGTCTGCAAACTAATGGATCCCACATTGTTGAACATGTCTTCATTGTCCAAGATATGCTGGCGAATTTCTGTAAGGGGAATATAATTTCTGGCTCGAACCAAATCGACCACAGCCTGCTCTTGTTGGTCAGTTAGAATTCTGCCTCTGCCTCCACTATGTGCCTGGTCACAATTCTACAGGGAACATTAGAGTAAAAAGACACTTAGTCACATCACCTATTCTGTGATACACATTGGTATGCAGTCATTTGACAATTGAGAGTAGCATAATGTTTAGTGCATGCTGATAACTTACCGGTTCTCATTGCAGAAAGTTCTGATTATTGAGGCCACGGTTGACCTTCTGAGGTTTGGTTGTATCATTGTAGCCGCCTCAGTCATTGTCATGCCATGATTCATGACATGGTCTACAACTATTGCCCGAATTTCATTGGACACTCTATGCTGTTGCTGCCGCTGTCTTGGTCTGTGGCCTTGTCCTCTACCACGTTCCCCCACACCTCTCAAACGAGGCCCACGACCACCTCTCAGAAGTGGTGCCTGTCCTCTACCACGTTCCCCCACACCTCTCAAACGAGGCCCACGACCACCTTTCAGAAGGGGTGCCTGTCCTCTACCACGTTCCCCCACATCTCCCAAACGAGGCCCACGACCACCTTTCAGAAGGGGTGCCTGTCCTCTACCACGTTCCCCCACATCTCCCAAACGAGGCCCACGACCACCTTTCAGAAGGGTTGCCTGTCCTCTACCACATTCCCCCACACCTCCCAAACGAGGCCCACGACCACCTCTCAGAAGGGGTGTCTGTCCCCTGCCGCGTACCCCCACACCTCTCAAACAAGGCCCACAACCACCTCTCAGAATTGGTTCCCGTCCTCTACCACGTTCCCCCACACCTCCCAAACGAGGCCCACAACCCCCTCTCAGAAGTCCATACATCCATGAATATTGTAATCTAATTGGTTCATGCTCCACGCTAATTGGTGACAATGAATTACGTTATCTTGAAACTTTCATGATTTACAGTAAACATGGAAGATTGTTTGTCTTTTTCCATACAAATATGCATTAAGAGTGATGCAACAGTTACTTATCATTTTGAGCAGTTGAAAGTGAAAGTGAAAGTGTGAAAGTGAAAGTGAAGTGACATTCAGCCAAGTATGGTGACCCATACTCAGAATTTGTGCTCTGCATTTAACCCATCCGAAATGCACACACACAGAGCAGTGAACACACACACACACACACTGTGAGCACACACCCGGAGCAGTGGGCAGCCATTTATGCTGCGGCGCCCGGGGAGCAGTTGGGGGTTCGATGCCTTGCTCAAGGGCACCTAAGTCGTGGTATTGAAGGTGGAGAGAGAACTGTACATGCACTCCCCCCACCCACAATTCCTGCCGGCCCGGGACTCGAACTCACAACCTTTCGATTGGGAGTCCGACTCGAATAACCATTAGGCCACAACTCCCCTCAAATTGTATCAATTGTATCAATTGATAGTTAGATCATTGTGAGGAAATGAATAGACACTCTTTTGAAATGTAATGTGTGAATTGCCTTTTGAAATAGTAGTACTTTGATGTTAAGTTGTGTAATATTGAACAGGTGATTTTTGTTGAATGGACAAATGATCTACAACCCGTATTCCGGAAAAGTTGGGACGTTTTTTAAATTTTAATAAAATGAAAACTAAAGGAATTTCAAATCACATGAGCCAATATTTTATTCACAATAGAACATAGATAACGTAGCAAATGTTTAAACTGAGAAATTTTACACTTTTATCCACTTAATTAGCTCATTTAAAATTTAATGCCTGCTACAGGTCTCAAAAAAGTTGGCACGGGGGCAACAAATGGCTAAAAAAGCAAGCAGTTTTAAAAAGATTCAGCTGGGAGAACATCTAGTGATTAATTAAGTTAATTGATATCAGGTCTGTAACATGATTAGCTATAAAAGCTTTGTCTTAGAGAAGCAGAGTCTCTCAGAAGTAAAGATGGGCAGAGGCTCTCCAATCTGTGAAAGACTGCATAAAAAAATTGTGGAAAACTTTAAAAACAATGTTCCTCAACGTCAAATTGCAAAGGCTTTGCAAATCTCATCATCTACAGTGCATAACATCATCAAAAGATTCAGAGAAACTGGAGAAATCTCTGTGCGTAAGGGACATGGCCGGAGACCTTTATTGGATGCCCGTGGTCTTCGGGCTCTCAGACGACACTGCATCACTCATCGGCATGATTGTGTCAATGACATTACTAAATGGGCCCAGGAATACTTTCAGAAACCACTGTCGGTAAACACAATCCGCCGTGTCATCAGCAGATGCCAACTAAAGCTCTATCATGCAAAAAGGAAGCCATATGTGAACATGGTCCAGAAGCGCCGTCGTGTCCTGTGGGCCAAGGCTCATTTAAAATGGACTATTTCAAAGTGGAATAGTGTTTTATGGTCAGACGAGTCCAAATTTGACATCCTTGTTGGAAATCACGGACGCCGTGTCCTCCGGGCTAAAGAGGAGGGAGACCCTCCAGCATGTTATCAGCGTTCAGTTCAAAAGCCAGCATCTCTGATGGTATGGGGGTGCATAAGTGCATACGGTATGGGCAGCTTGCATGTTTTGGAAGACTCTGTGAATGCTGAAAGGTATATATATAAATGCTTCCCTCCAAACAACGTCTATTTCAGGGAAGGCCTTGTTTATTTCAGCAGGACAATGCAAAACCACATACTGCAGCTATAACAACAGCATGGCTTCGTTGTAGAAGAGTCCGGGTGCTAACCTGGCCTGCCTGCAGTCCAGATCTTTCACCTATAGAGAACATTTCGCGCATCATTAAACGAAAAATACGTCAAAGACGACCACGAACTCTTCAGCAGCTGTAAATCAATATAAGGCAAGAATGGGACCAAATTCCCAAATAGCGTTGTTTGTGATGAAGAAATGCAGAATGGTGCCGCTGTATTGCCTACTGATGCTGAGGTGCCTGGAACAAGTATGGCTCAGAAACCAGTAGCAGGGACAGACGTTGAAAAAGTACCAGAAGTTGGACTGATAGATAAGACCACTGAAGGGGAGAGTGTAGGTGCCGCTGAGGTGGAGGAAGATGAAGTATCCGTGCCCGTGGCGAGGGATCTTTCAGCGGGTCAGGCAAATGAGTCACAAAACAACGACGGCTCTGCCGCTGCAGTTGAGCAACTTTTAGCCAGTATAGAGGAGGATCACTGTTCTGTGATTGATTCAGAAGATTGTACATTTAAAACGCCTCAAAAGAGAAGACTAAAACAATGTCATGATGTTGGTAAACAGGTGAAAAAAAATGGATGATTGTGACTTGAGTCAGACTGATACAGAGAGTGAAAGCGATTTTTCTGAATGTAGTGTTTCATGCAGTTTGCCTCAGTGGATTTTCCAGCCGATCGTACAAGGTAGAAGATATAAAGTCTTTTCTCAAAGTGACAAAAAATGCAAGAAATATTCGGGTTGATGAATATTTCCCCGATGTGTTGAAGTTTATTGAGAAAGCAAATACTTTTAGGAGTGACGGAGGTTTTACTAATCAGGAAGTGTATTGTCTGAAAAAAATTCTTGCAAAACTTAATTCGCAACCTGAACTCATTGTTAGTAATGATAATGCGTAAATATCATCTTTCTCTGTGTGTTGTTTTTTGGTTGTACCTGCTATGGTTATTTCTCTATATATTCATGGGAGAATTTTGTGTTTCTTCTCGAAATATAAATGGGGCAAGAGATATAAGAAAAAGATTTCAATTATTTGAGATAATAAAACAAAAGAAAATTGATGTTTTGTTTGCTCAAGAAATGCATACTGATGTATTAATGTCTTCTGATTGGGCAAGAGAATTTGATGGTTTATCTGTATTAAGTCATTTGACCACAACCAGTGGTGGAGTTGCCATTTTATTCTCCAAGAATTTTATTCCCTGTCCTTATCAGGTAGATGAAATTATAAAAGGTAGACTTTTAAAAGTTATAGCTTCCATTGAAAATCGTTCTTTTGTTTTTATTTGTCCCAAAATAATGCATTGGAAAGAATAATTTTTTTAGAGACACTGAGTGATGTTTTATGTCATTGCAATTCTGAGGATTATTTCTAGGAGGGGATTTTAATTGCACTGAGCACATTTTAGATAGAAATCATGTTGATCCGCATATGCTTTCACGAAAGCGGCTCATTCAGTTATTGAAATCACATGAGATTGTTGATGTTTGGAGAAATTTTCATGGTAATCAGAGGCAATATACATGGACTCATGCTTACGATAACTTAATTTCTTTAGCAAGGTTGGATAGGTTTTATGGTTTCAAGCACCAGCTTAATTTTTTCAGAAGCTGTTCAATTGTTCCAGTAAGCTTTTCTGATCATAGCTTGATACAGTGTGTTGTGTCTTTGAGCTCCATTAAGCCAAAAAGTGCTTACTGGCACTTTAATAATAATTTATTATGTGATAACCATTTTTAAAGATATTTTTAAAGAATTCTGGAATTCTTTTAGAACTACAAAATATTATTTCAAGTCCTTACAGCAGTGGTGGGACATTGCAAAAGTTCAGATTAAACAGTTGTGCCAACAATATACTTGCAATTTCACGAGAGACATAACCAGTTCAATGAAAATAATAGAGAATGAATTAATAGAGCTTAAGGGGGTTGCTGATAGAGGAAATTTGACTCATTTTAAAATTTTTAATAAAAAGGAAAATTCTTTAGCTGAACTTCTAGACACAGTAACACAAGGAGCTCTGGTCAGATCACGTTTTCAAAACATAGAATTGATGGATGCACCGTCAAAATCTTTCTTTAATTTGGAGAAAAAAAATGGACAGAGAAGGTTTATTCACGCCTTATGCTCAGAAACTGGAGTCTTGTTGTCAGACCCTTCTGACATTCGAAGAAGAGCAATTTGTTTTTATAAAGAACTGTACAAAAGTCAACTCACACGTGAACAAACTGATGGTAATGTCTTTCTTAATAATTTACTTCAGCTATCCAAAGAAGCTAATGCTGGGCTCAGTAAAGCTTTAAGTCTGGAGGAGTTAGAAAGAGCTCTCCAAAGTATGGAGTGTGGCAAAGCGCCTGAAAAGATGGACTACCAGTCGACTTCTACAAGTCCTTCTGGTCAGAGGTGGGTCCAGATCTGTTGGAGGTGCATGGGGAAAGCTTAGCCAATGGGCGGCTACCCATAAGTTGCCGTAGAGTGGTTCTCACTCTGTTACCAAAGAAGGGAGATCTAAATGATAATAAAAACTGGAGACCCGTGAGTTTGCTGTGCAGTGATTATAAGTTGCTCTCAAAAGTTTTTGCTAATAGATTGGGTGAAGTTTTGGAACAAGTTATCCATCCTGACCAGACATATTATGTACCTGGTAGACGAATTTCTGATAAAATTTCTTTTATTAGAGATGTTTTGGATTTAGGTAGGAGTCTCAATTTAGATTTTGGACTAGTGTCAATAGATCAAGAAAAGGCTTTCGACCGAGTTGAGCATAATTATTTATGGAATGTTTTAGCAGCTTTTGGTTTTAAACCTGAATTTGTTTCTATGATAAAGGTTTTTTACTGTGAAGTTGAAAGTATATTGAAAGTTAATGGTGACTTATGCGCTCCTTTTAAAGTTTTTAGAGGTTTTAGACATGGGTTTGCCTTGTCTGGTATGCTCTATGCTTTGTCAATAGAGCCTCTTTTAAACAAATTAAGAACAGATTTGCATGGAGTGTATATTTCAAATTGTTTAAATGTACTTAAATTATCAGCATATGCTGATGATGTTGTTATTTGAATAAATTGTCAGAAAGATGTGGATTTGTTGATCAAAATATTAAAAGATTTTAAAAAGTGTTCTTCTGCAAAGGTAAATTGGTTAAAAAGTGAAGCAATACTGGTTGGGAGATGGTTAAGTGGAGAACCAAACCTCCCAGATGGTTTAACCTGGACTAAGGAAGGGTTTAAATACCTTGGAATGTTTTTAGGAAGTTAAATTATGGTACAAAAAAACTTTGAAGGAGTTGTTGAAAAAATAAAAGATCGCCTCAACAACTGTAAATATTTGCTTCCAAAAATGTCATATAGAGGACGCACATTGATTATTAATAACTTGGTAGCATCTTCTCTCTGGCATCGCTTAATTTGTATTGATCCTCCACCAGATCTTTTGTTAAACATTCAGTCAATTTTAATTGATTTTTTTTTGGGGGATAAACTGCACTGGGTTTCAAAAGCTGTTTTGTATTTGCCAAAAGAAGAAGGAGGGCATGGACTCATACATTTACAGAGCAGAACAGCAGCTTTCAGACTCTTAACTGGACCAGTGGACTCAAGCTGGAAATCCATAGCTTTTGCAGTTCTTCAGAAGTTTGAAGGATTAGGTCTGGACAAGGCTTTGTTCTGGTTGAATCATAAAAAGATGAACTTGTCCAAGTTACCCATTTTTTATCGTAACTTTTTAAAAGTTTGGACATTGTTTATAGTGCAAAGACTGAGTAATACAGATTCCTTGCACTGGTTGTTACAAGAACCCTTGATTCATGCTTCTCGTTTGGACATATCAAGTAAAGGACCTTTCCCAGCACTTGAAGGAATTTTAGTCCGTTCTGGTGTGTTAACCCTTGGACATCTAGTACAGCTCGCAGGAACAAACTTTAAGAATGTTGATTTGGTAGTTGAACATCTGGGCATTCGATCCACACGTGTGGTGACTAAACTCCTTGAAAAGTGGAGATCTGCTCTTACAACAGAAGAATGTAAACTGCTGGAGGACTACTCTGAGGGACTGATCATTCCGGACTGCAGGGATCCGTTTCCTAATTTGCTGCTATCACCTAATTAAGAAAAGTGTGTGGCAGGGCCAATGAAATTCTTCCTGCCTGCATGTGGTTGGTTAGTCCACTTGTTGAGTTTCCTCCTATCAGTGGGCTGTAGCAGCATATATAAATAGGCTGGCTATGGTGTTAACGAGTGACCGCCCCTTCACGGGTCATCATTCGGTCGCCATCCAGAGTGTCGTACGAGTTTCCTGCAGCTGGCAGTTTATTGAGGTTGTTCCTCCTCTGTCAAAGTTTGGAGTGAGAAGTACGGCCAGTATGAATGTTTACACTTCAATATGGAAGTGCTTAGTTTCCGCTGGCACACGCTGTCCTCTCGATCGACTGGACGAGCCCTTAGTCTGCATGTATGCGTTACTCTGCCTGACTGGTTTGGTTCCCAGGAATCTTACCCATAAGGTATGTGATTTAAGTCATTCTCGCCTGGGTCGCGTGGCAATCTTTTGTCAAGAGAAACAGATTTGAAGTAATTGCTCGTAGTTAATTCATCTGATTGTTAACTTGTAATTTTATAGATGCATCAAGTACAGATGGATGGCGTCTGCATGGCCGATTAGCTTTCTTGCGGTTGGACTGCGTGGAACTACTGTCCGAAGGCGCTGTTGCTTTGCTGTTAACACCTCTATTCCATACGTTGTCTCTGTAAAGTGACAATTCTGAGTGTGTTTCAACAGTGACAATTCTGAGTGTGTTTCAACTGTGACAATTCTCTGTGTAACTGAGTGCGTAAAGCAGGGGCGGATTGCTGGTGGTGGTCTTTCTCACGAGTGCTGTCATGAGTGGCGTGTGTACGTGTGTGTGTGTGTGTGTACACAGGTGTACGGGCAAGGTGACTTGCCGTGGAGGCCTTATGTGCCCTTTATCCCCTGCCCTGCCTCGGCTCCTTGTTCGCTGACTTCTCAGGTCGCTCGGTGTGTCTTGTTGAATAGTGACATTGTTGTCTATGTGTTGTTGATTGTGTCTTGTGAATCTTATACAAAGTATTTATTTTGAATAAAATTTATATATATATATTTGTATCCACGTCTCCTGCCACTTTACTGTGAACGAACCGGTGTTGTCTTAAAGCAGAAATTCCATTGTATTGTCCCTGGCAAGATTCCAGGGTGGCGTAGTCGCTAGTCGATCTCCTCCGATCTCCTCGCCCCGCTGGATGTAGCAAGTCACCTTGCCCGTACACCTGTGCGCGCGCACACACACACACACACGTACACACGCCACTCATGACAGCACTCGTGAGAAAGACCACCACCAGCAATCCGCCCCTGCTTTACGCACTCAGCTCCTGTAACGACAGCATGAAGTTACACAGAGAATTGTCACAGTTGAAACACACTCAGAATTGTCACTTTACAGAGACAACGAATGGAATAGAGGTGTTAACAGCAAAGCAACAGCGCCTTCGGACAGTAGTTCAACGCAGTCCAACCGCAAGAAAGCTAATCGGCCATGCAGACGCCATCCATCCGTACTTGATGCATCTATAAAATTACAAGTTAACAATCAGATGAATTAACTACGAGCAATTACTTCAAATCTGTTTCTCTTGACAAAAGATTGCCACGCGACCCAGGCGAGAATGACTTAAATCAGATACCTTATGGGTAAGATTCCTGGGAACCAAACCAGTCAGGCAGAGTAACGCATACATGCAGACTAAGGGCTCGTCCAGTCGATCGAGAGGACAGCGTGTGCCAGCGGAAACTAAGCACTTCCATATTGAAGTGTAAACATTCATACTGGACGTACTTCTCACTCCAAACTTTGACAGAGGAGGAACAACCTCAATAAACTGCCAGCTGCAGGAAACACGTACGCCACTCTGAAAATAGGCTAATGTTAGCTACATTATACCATAGACAACCCAGCTAACATCACACAACATACCTGGATGGCGACCGAATGATGACCCGTGAAGGGGCGGTCACTCGTTAACACCATAGCCAGCCTATTTATATATGCTGCTACAGCCCACTGATAGGAGGAAACTCAACAAGTGGACTAACCAACCACATGCAGGCAGGAAGAATTTCATTGGCCCTGCCACAATCGCAAAGGTGTTTTTTTGTATTCTGAAAATGTGTCATTAATGGGTTCAGAGCTGACCTCTGGAAAAGCCTTGAATAACAGTTGTATTAAATCTTTGAATAAAAGGTTTTTAGATAATAAAGTAGATACGCCCTGGCTTACCATCCTACAGATGGGAGAGGGCACAAAACCAGAATGGAGAGCTCTGTACAAGTCACTATTAACTAAGAAAATTGGCGATTTACAGTGGAGAATATTACATGGGGCAGTCACAGTTAATGCTTTTATTTCAGTTTTAAACCCTGGTGTTAGTCATGGTTGTCCTTTTTGGTTGATGAGAGAGACTGTGTTCCATGCATTTATGCAATGTTTTAGACTGAAGTCAGTGTTTATTGTTCTACAGAATTTATTTGTTTGTTTTGGTGAATCTATTTCTGTTGGAGTTTTTATTTGTGGTTTTAAGTATGTTCGGAGGCACTGTTTTCGGTGTCAACTTCTGAATTTTTTGCTAGGCCAAGCTAAAATGGCTATATATAATACCAGGAAACATAAAATTTAACGAGACACAAGTTATAATTTAGAGGCAGTGCTTTTTAATTCAATGAAATCTAGAATTTTAATTGATTTTCGATATTTTAAAACTATGAATGACCTTGTTTCTTTTGATCAGATTTGGTGCAATAACGGGGCTTTGTGTGAAATTGATGATAATCTGCATTTTTCATCCCTCTTAAGATAATTGTGAGTTGTCTGTTCTGATTTTATTTTAACAGTGTGTTGAATGACTGGACAATGTTTTTTTTTGTAATAAATGGATTTGAAATCTCTCTCTCTCTCTCTTTCTCTCTCTCTGTCTCTCTCTCTGAATGAATTGATGTATTAATGAAGATGGTGCCTGTGTACCAGGCCTGCCGTCTGTCGCTCTTGTGGTTGCTTGTCTGGTTGTCTGCTCTATTTTTAAACTGCTACACGCTTTTAATTTACGACCGTCAAGCACTCTTGGATATTCGCAACTCAGTTGCAACCTCTTTCACAAAATCTTACACTTTAGATGTGGCCTGCTCCTTTAACAAGTCTGAGGAGTCGTTCACATCGGCTATCCCGGGACATATCCGCCGGTGGCCCCTCAACATCCCGCGGAGAAAGCGAAGGAGGAAACGAGGAAGCCGTGGAGGATACATCGTGAAGCTGAAAGCTCATCTGCGGGCTGGCTTTCTCTAGGATCCTTCTCACGAATCGCTTTACGGTGGCTCTACTACCTGGCGCCCACTGGACGTGGCATGCCGGTGGCTTCGTCATGTTCACCCCCTGCACCCGAGCCCTGTTTCTCGTTCCGGTCTCCACCGAATCGGGCTCGGCTCTCGACGTCGGGGAGTAACTCACAGAAATCTATGCACGCTGGAAAGAGCGTCCTCATCTCCTGCTATTATCTCTCCACCAAAGATGGCATTATTAAACTCCCGTTCCTTGGTGAATAAGACCTTCTTACTAAACGACTTTTTCTTAGCTCACAACTTGGATTTTATGTTTATCACGGAATCCTGGATAAAGGTTGGTGATCTAACTCCGTTTTCTGATCTGATCCCTGATGACTGCACATTTTTTAACTCTCCTCGTCCGAGTGGACGCGGGGGTGGCATAGTAACAATTTTAAAGAACTCTCTCTCTGCACGCTGTCGATTGGTCCCTGGAACGGCCTTTTCCAGCTTTGAAGCTCAGTTTCTTCACTTGGACTGGAATGGTCCTGTATGTCTAGTGGTGATTTACCGTCCTCCGCACTGCACTAAGGATTTTATACAGAATTTCACTGAACTGATGGGCAATATTGCCACAAATTACGATCGCTTTCTATTGGTGGGCAACTTTAATATCCATGTCTGCTGTCCGTCTAACCCCTTATTCACATGAGTTTCGTAATATTTTCGATGCTTTCAATCTATCCCAGTGGATCAGTGACGCTACTCATATTCAGGGACATACGTTGGATCTTGTACTCTCATATGGGCTTGATGTGTCTGATATTGTGCTCTCAGATTTTATGATCTCTGACCATAAGCCTATATTATTCACACTGTCTCTTCCAGAGCTCTCTTATTTTTCAAATTCAACTGTAAGTCTTTCTCGCTTCTATTCTCCACAGTTTAGCACAAATTTCAACCTGTGTTTTGCTGATTGTTGCTCACAGTTGCACTTGGATCAACCGTTATCTGACTTGGATGCTGATCAACATCTTAGCCTCATGAACTCTGTCTGGCTTAAGGCAGCAAATGCAACTGCCCCCCTTAAGCCTTACAAGCAAAAATCAAAATCTGTACCGTGGCAAAACTCTGATATCCGTCTTCTAAGACAAAACTGTAGAAAAGCAGAACGTAAATGGAAACAAGACATATCTCTCTTCAAATGTTCAGAGACTCTCTTACTTCTTACCAGGCTGCAGCTAAGTCTGCAAAAGCTGCATACTTTTCTAACCTCATTGAAACTAATCACTCTAAACCTAAGGTTTTGTTCTCAATTATTCAATCTGTTACCAATCCTTCTGTTAACACCTTGCCTGGTGCCTCTGATGCTCTCTGTGAAAGCTTCTTGAGATATTTTAGTGAGAAAATTACTAACTTAAGACTTGGTGTCTGCCCCACTTTAACTTTAACCATTTCTCCAATCATGTCATCTTCCTCTGCATTTTTGGATGCTTTTGAACCCATCAGTCTCCAGGAATTGAAGGAGGTGATTGACAATCTTAAACCCTCGTTCTGTTCTAGCGATATCATTCACCCCAAATTTTAAAAGTAATTACTGATTCGATTGGGCCAGGTCTGCTGTCTCTTATTGATAAGTGTCTCCAAACTGGCTCTGTTCCTGAGTCACTCCCTACAGTCACTCCCCTTCTCAAGAAGCCTTCACTGGACCACACTGTTCTAAAAAATTTTCGTCCAATTTCTGTTTTGCCTTTCATTTCAAAAGTTTTAGAGAAAATTGTGCTGAAGCAACTTCAACACTTTTTGACTAGTAATTCTATTTATGAGGTTTTTCAATCTGGTTTTAAGTCTGCTCACAGCACTGAGTCCGCCCTTTTGAGAGTGTTAAATGATATTTACCTCTCCACTGATTCCGGTGACTCTGTGGTTCTTATTCTTTTAGATTTATCGGCTGCTTTTGATACCATAGACCACTCCTTACTTTTATCTAGATTAGAGTCTTGGGTAGGTCTAAAAGCAAATGCTCTGAAATGGTTTCAGTCATACCTATCTGACAGAAAGTTTTTGTTGAAACTGGGAAATTTTTTCTCTTCCCCTGCTCCTCTGACCTGTGGCCTTCCACAAGGCTCTATTTTAGCTCCCTCTCTATACATGCTACCTCTGGGTTCTATTCTAAGAAAACATGGTGTGTCTTTTTATTTCTACGCAGATGACACTCAAATCTATCTTCCAGTTAAGAAAAACAACTCCACTGCGATCACTTCTCTTCTCCAATGTTTAGAGGAGGTTAAATTATGGCTAGCCCAAAATGTCCTCTTCTTAAACAAGGACAAGACCGAGGTTATTTTTTTTCGGTCCTAATGAGAACTCTCAGTGTATAAGCCCTGAGCTAGAAAGTTTGTCCGTTTTTAGATCCTCACGGGTGCAGAACCTAGGTATTATTATTGACCAACACTTAAAATTTCATAGACATATCTCTTCTGTTATTGGATCCAGTTTCTATCAGCTTCGTTTACTGTCTAAAATTAAAAACTTTCTCACTCCAAAAACTCTAGAAATGGCTGTTCATGCATTTGTTACATCGCGTCTAGATTACTGCAATTCTTTATATTGCTGTATATCCAAATCTCAAATTGCACGACTTCAGCTTGTCCAAAATGCTGCAGCCAGACTTCTTTTAAAATGTCGTAAACATGAACACATCACTCCAATTCTTAGATCCCTTCACTGGTTGCCGATTTCTCAGAGAATAGATTTTAGAATTCTCCTCTTCATTTATAAATCCCTTCATAACATAGCTCCTGTCTATTTATCTGAACTTCTCCATCCCTATACTCCATCTAGAAGCCTACGATCCTGTGACCAGGCTCTGTTGGTGGTCCCTCGCGTTAGGCTAAAGCGAAGAGGGGAGCATGCATTTGCGGAGGCTGGGCCACGACTCTGGAATACCCTGCCTTTAGAAATCAGACTGGCCCCTTGTCTATTTTTAAGTCTTTGCTAAAAACTTTTTTATTTTCCTTAGTGTACTGAATACTGTGATACGCTAAATTTTGTAAATGGGTGGTTTTAAATTTTTGTCTGGTCTATTTTTCATGTATGTGTAATATTCTTGCTCTTCTGTAAAGCACTTTGGTCAGCCGGGAGGCTGTTGTAAATGCGCTATACAAATAAAATTGAAATTGAAATTGAATGATTTCTGCATGTAATGGTCTCAGTGGGTTCACTGTGGACTGTAGGACTAACTGTACTGCAGCAGGACTTTCAGACTTGAACTCGCTCCACCCTTCACTAATGCAGCATCATTAGAGAAAACATGCAGCTGAGAAATACATTCTCACAGCTTTCTATACAATTAGACCAGACCAGACTGAAGAGATCTGATTCAAAAGAGCCATTCATTCATGTTTCAGAATCGACCATTTAATACTATTTACACGTGGAAAATGCTAGTAAATCTCACAAATATTTCAAGAAACACTTATTTTAGTATCCTTGTCATAGATAATTACACAGTAAGTACACGGAGACTCAACCCTATAGCAAATATACTTCTGCAATAGGGACACAAGCTGTTTTTGTGACAGAAACACAATTGTCTATTTAGATTCAAATGTCATTTACTCCTGCAATGAGAAAGCCTCATGATATTTCAAATCCAGATCTTCCTTCCATATATAAAAAGAGTTTCACTGAGAAATCATGGTGATTTTTCATATGATAAAAGTGAATACAATGAAGTGTTACTTTAGTGTGACTGATATACTGTTACAGTTTTTTGTTCATATTTTGAATTTGTTTTTGTAGTTGTTAAAGGTGGAGTAATTTTGTTTGTATATTTTCATGACTATATTTTTTATTTATTTAGTTTAAATAAAGTGATAAATACTGGATCAGTGCATCCTCTTAAAGTGACAGTCTTTACATTAATCGAACAGGAACAAAAAAGAAAACACTCACTGCTCTTGATTAAAAAGCTTTTGTAACTTTGAATATTAAACGTTACCTATGTTACTAAGAAGGGACTGTCACTTTACACTGACCAACAGGGGACCAATGTTTCTGGTCATTTTGAAGACACAAAAATGACATACTAAATTTTCATTTAAGGTCTTTTTTCATAATATAACTGAAAAAAGTGTGTCTATATTTGCACTTTGAATATATAAAGAGCACTTATTGTTCATACTTAATGCAACTATCTTTTGTTATTTATTATGTGTTTATTTCTATGTTCAATTTGTGAAAAGGAGTTCCCATTCAGTCGGTCACTCTTGATGTCATGTCATCTCCATTCGCTCCTTCAGGGAACAAAGGTTACATACGTAACCGAGACGTTCAGTCAGGAGGTCAAACGTTCTAGAAGCTCATAATTCATGTACGGTTCCAATGTCTGAAGAAACTCTTAAATCATGCAGGAGAGAAGCCAGTCAGTTGAACAAAATCTTTTACAGAGCTTGAGTGTTGTTTTTACTCCATATGATAATTCATACTCAGAAAGTAGAACTGAAATGATATTTATTACAAGATGATGTCACAGCCAGCTCGTTCTCGACCATAACATAAAATAGGAGCACTTGTTCAGATCGATTGACTTGCAAGATTCTTTATTCAAGTATCAAATTACAATATCAAAATAATATAACAATGTCTAGGGTGTAAATAATAATGCAAATGGTGAGGACATGTTGATAGGCTTCAACAAAACAAAGGTTCGAGTCGATGACTTCTCCTGAGGACTGCCGATCCCCTGGAGAAAGTGAAATAGAGAGGATCAGTCCCATTTTTATACTCTCCACAATTAGAGGATATTATTCAACAGGGGTGTGCAATCTTCCACAAACTCCCAAGTCATCCCGCCACCAGCAGGCGAGAAGAGGAAGCAAAGGGTCCTAACAATGATCAGTTCAATACAATTTTCCAGTCATGTATTTGGTCATTGAGAATTTTTTTATGTGTAAAAATCTTGTCTTGTCTTGTGGCTTGAGTTAAGTGTGGGGCATTAATAATAACCAAACAAAAAAAGACGAGGAGAAAAATAATTCCCTGCTTTTGACAGAATGACATTTGTAGCTTGTATAAGAATTGATATAGTGTAAATTGTTCCATAAATAAATAAATGACTACTACTAAGAAAGAGCAAATTCTTCATTGATCTAGTCACTTGACTCTGCTCTCAAAATGCAGCAGATTTATGCATTTTAAATTTAAAATGAACAAAATACACTAGAGGAACCAATGTGAACCCATCGCAGTCTCACAAAATCCTATGGAGACACTGTGAATGTAGAGAAAACTCTGTAGGATTGGCTGTCTCAGTGTGTGTTTGTATGCCAGGTCACCTTACTATTTGTGTGTGGACCATGTATGCCACTAAATTAATTTAAGGGGGGCCTCACACAAAGAGCAGCCTAGGGGCCCCTGACAACCTTAATCCACCCCTGCTCACACTTTTTTATGGGTTAAAACCAGCAGAAAGAGCTCTTTAAGGTAACAATTGCATGTCAATACTTTTGACAGTAAAGAGTGCATTTGTTATAAACGAATGAGTGCAATAAAATGACTTTGGTCCCCAGTTAGATGGTGACGTGCGACGCCTGTTAGGCTGAATCACCCTTTCTTGCATCACAGACACATTGTAAAAAATGTGGGGGTCAAGAAACAACATTATATGTTAACTTGCTACATCGAAAATGTTCAATTGAGGTTAATAAAACATCTTTTAACCATGGCACTTTAGTCGTTTAACACAATTACATTTTTCAGAGCAGCGCTTAATTTAGGAGCTCCATTTTTATTATCAACATTGCCATTACATTCAGAAATAACCAGAATATGCTAAATGTAAATGTAAAATATAAAGGCAAGCAAACAGATGACCATTTAGATCTTTGGAGGTGATAATATATATATTATATTATATTATATTATCACTTCTTCTGCTGCACTCCTGACAACAGAAATGGTTTTCCAAGTGATAAACTAACAAGTTTGTCACCTAGAATATCTCATAAGCTCTCTAAAAGAGCTCTCCTGCGAAACCTTCCGCTTCACTGGAGTATTGTCTTTACTTGTAATTTGCAACGCTTATGGTGTCTCCAGAGGGCTGTTTTAATATACATAGCAAAGCAAAACTTGCAAGGCACATAGTCAGTTGCTGTTGACACGAATGTTGCTTGTCTTTTTGGAATGATCTCCCCTTTTCCTGAGGTCAAAATATAATGTAGGATCTAGAAAAAATCTTATCGTAATTAAACCAGAAAAATGTAAAGTAAATGAACAAAAACAATTTTTAAAGTTTGGGCTCATAAATATCAGATCACTCACACCCAAAGCAGTTATTGTAAATGAAATGATCACAGAAAATAGTTTTGATGTACTCTGCTTGACTGAAACCTGGCTAAAACCAAATGATTATTTTGGTCTAAATGAGTCTACTCCACCAAACTACTGTTATAAGCATGAGCCCCATCAGACTGATCAACAATATATAGTGATATTCTCAATGTTACCCAGAAAACAGGATACAGGTTTAACTCTTTTGAAATACTTCTGCTAAATGTTACACTGTCAGACATGCAAAAGAAGTCTAATGTATCTCTTGCTCTGGCTACTGTGTATAGACCACCAGGGCCGTATACAGAATTCCTAAAAGAATTTGCAGATTTCCTCTCAGACCTTCTAGTTACAGTTGATAAGGCGCTAATCATGGGAGATTTTAATATTCACGTTGATAATGCAAATGATACATTAGGACTTGCGTTTACTGACCTAATAAACTCCTTTGGAGTCAAACAAAATATCACCGGGCCCACTCATCGTTTTAATCATACACTAGATCTAATTATATCGCATGGAATCGATCTTACTGCTATAGATATTGTACCCCAATGTGATGATATTACAGACCATTTCCTTGTATCGTGCATGCTGCGTATAACTGATATTAACTATATGTCTCAGCGTTACCGTCTGGGCAGAACTATTGTTCCAGCCACCAAAGACAGATTCGCAAATAACCTGCCTGATCTATCTCAACTGCTATTTGTACCCAAAAATACACATGAATTAGACGAAATTACAGACAACATGGGCACTATTTTCTCTAATACATTTAAAGCTGTTGCCCCCATCAAATTGAAAAAGGTTGGAGAAAAACGTACTGTACCATGGTATAACAGTAATACTCACTCTCTCAAGAAAGAAACTCGTAGTCTTGAACACAAATGGAGAAAAACTAACTTGGAAGTTTTTAGAATTGCATGGAAAAACAGTATGTCCAGCTATAGACAGGCTCTAAAAACTGCTAGGGCAGAGCATATCCACAAACTCATTGAAAATAACCAAAACAATCCAAGGTTTTTATTTAGCACAGTGGCTAAATTAACAAATTACCAGACGCCACCTGATTCAAATATTCCACCAACGTTATTTAGTCATGACTTTATGAATTTCTTCACTGATAAAATAGATAACATTAGAAATACAATAGCGAATGTAGATTCTACAGCATCTAACACTTCAGTTTCATCCATCGCACCCAAAGATAAACTGCAGTGCTTTACAAATATAGGACAGGAAGAGCTAAATAAACTTATCACTGTATCTAAACCAACAACATGTTTATTAGATCCTGTACCCACTAAATTACTAAAAGAGCTGTTACCTTTAGCTGAAGAACCGCTTCTCAATATCATTAACTCGTCGTTATCTTTAGGTCATGTCCCAAAACCATTCAAGCTGGCGGTTATCAAGCCTCTTATTAAGAAACCAAAACTAGATCCTAGTGTACTGGCAAATTATAGGCCTATTTCAAATCTTCCATTTATGTCTAAAATTTTAGAAAAAGTTGTGTCTGCTCAATTGAGCACCTTCCTGTATAAAAATGATCTATATGAAGAATTTCAGTCAGGTTTCAGGCCCCACCATAGCACAGAAACTGCACTTGTTAAAATTACAAATGACCTGCTTCTTGCGTCAGATCAAGGCTGCATCTCATTTCTAGTCTTACTTGATCTTAGTGCTGCGTTCGACACCATAGATCATGACATACTCCTAGATCGATTACAAAACTATACAGGTATTCAAGGGCAGGCTCTAAGATGGTTTAGATCCTACCTGTCCGATCGCTACCATTTTGTTTATTTAAATGGGGTGTCATCTCATTTATCATCAGTAAAATATGGAGTGCCACAAGGATCCGTCCTAGGTCCCCTTCTATTTTCAATATACATGTTGCCCCTTGGTAATATTATTAGAAAATATGGAATTAGCTTCCACTGTTATGCTGATGATACTCAGCTATATATCTCAACGAGACCAGATGAAACTTCCCAATTATCTAAGCTAACAGAGTGTGTTAAAAATGTAAAAGATTGGATGACAAATAATTTTCTCCAATTAAATTCGGATAAGACAGAGATATTAATTATTGGACCAAAAAACACCACACAGAATCTTGTAGATTACAATCTGCAACTAGACGGATGTACTGTTACTTCCTCTACAGTCAGAAATCTGGGTGTTATATTGGACAGCAATTTGTCTTTTGAAAATCATATTTCCAATGTTACAAAAACTGCATTCTTCCATCTTAGAAACATTGCCAAGCTACGAAACATGTTATCTGTTTCTGATGCAGAAAAGCTAGTTCATGCATTTATGACCTCTAGACTGGACTATTGTAATGCACTTCTAGGTGGTTGTCCTGCTTCGTCAATAAACAAACTACAGGTCGTCCAAAATGCAGCAGCTAGAGTCCTTACCAGGTCAAGAAAATATGATCATATTACCCCAATTTTACAGTCTCTGCACTGACTACCTATTAAGTTCCGTATCAGTTACAAATTATCATTACTTACCTATAAGGCCCTAAATGGTTTAGCTCCTGTGTACCTTACTAGCCTTCTACCACACTACAACCCATCACGCACCCTAAGGTCACAAAACGCTGGACTTTTGGTAGTTCCTAGGATAGCAAAGTCCACTAAAGGAGGTAGAGCTTTTTCACATTTGGCTCCCAAACTCTGGAATAGCCTTCCTGATAATGTTCGGGGTTCAGACACACTCTCTCTGTTTAAATCTAGATTAAAAACGCATCTCTTTCGCCAAGCATTCGAATAATGTATCTCTTAAATTGTGAGTGTAGTTGCATCTGCATTTTTATTCTTTAGCTTGGGTTAAACTAATTTTACTTTGTTGGATCAGCAGCTATGCTAATGATGTCTCTATTTTGTTTCTATGTTTTGCCACGGGATTTACATCCCGTGGTAACAAGGATTTACACAAGCTCCAGTCTGGATCCAGAACACCTGAGAAGAGATGATGCTGACCCTCAGAGGACCTCAGATGATCCTAACCGTGAATCAACAAACAGAACTAACAATTATTGCTACATGTGTGACTGCATCATATAATTACTATTAATTAATAATATTGATAGTTCATCGTCTAGCTGACTACGTCTTGTATTATTATTATTATTATTTTTTATTTTTTATAAAATCCTGTCAAACGTGCACAAACTACTAGCTACTACTAAATATTGTAGAAACATAATTTTCTGTAAAGTTGCTTTGTAACGATTTGTATTGTAAAAAGCGCTATACAAATAAACTTGAATTGAATTGAATTGAATTATTGTAAACTCTACAATATGTAGGACAATAAATAGGACGCTCTTCCAATGATTTGCTCAGCATTCTGCTTAAGATATTGTTTTGTCTTTCATCACATTGAAGACTAAAGTTACTCATTCTGACATTTAGAGATACACCAAGTGGATCGTTGGCGTAGGGTGTAGTTGTCTGATAAGGGTGTTGCCCATCCGTCAGGATGTAATGGACCAAGCATCCTGCTACCTATAAAATAGAAGATTCATTTATAACAATGCCAACTAACTAAACTGTACTGAATTAATACAATTAATTGTAATAATATTGTTATGAATGCTGATAATGGCATTCAGGACAATTCAATAAGTGCTCTTTTTTGTAAAATGTATTTTATTTAGTCCTTTAATTAATCATTTTATTAATCATAGTTGTTACAGACTAAAATATTATCATTGCATACATTAAACCTGTTGACTTGCTTCCCCTTTTATACCCAAACCCAGACCCAAATTAAAATATGCAATTCATAAAGTCTTTGCTCTAGAATCTTAGTTATTCCTGTTGAAGAAGACATTTATTCATTTTGAACTAAATCAAAGTCTAAAGAAAAATGTTAACTAATTAACAAAGATTAATTAATATTGTAACAAATGTATAGCTCCTTGTTAATGCATTAACTAAATGTTAACAAATGACACTTATTGAGAAGTGTTGCCCATAAAACTTAGAGGATAACGTTTAAAGGCTCCAGATTAATGCATCAGTTTAGCATTGATTAATAGATTTCTTGTTCGCAGCTAATCATTAATTAACCAGGAACACACTAGTAATTAATGATTAACCTAACATTTTAAGGATCCAGAATTGTGCATTAGTTAAGAAGAAACAAAGTAGTAATAAATGATTCCCTTTTTCACAATTTTTGAGTGGCACTAAGTGATATTCAAGTTTTTTGATCAGAATAAGCCAATAATTATTGATTAACTAATGCATTATTCTGGATTACGGATGCATTATTTCCGTAAAGTAAAGTGTTTTTCCGTCTAAGTTTCACTTTACAATAAGTCAAGTAAATTTTTATTTATAGAGCACAACATTAACACAACCATTGTTGATCCAAAGTGCTTTACAATAAAAGCAGAATACTCTTCTTTTAAAAACATTTAAAAATCATACTGATCCCAAACTGTTGAGTGGTAATGCATGTATTTAACATTGTTTGTAACAGGTTTGCCAAGTTAATTCCATTATTGTACATTAAAACTCAAAGTTACTTTGATCTACTACAAATAAATAACAATTCTGTGCACTGGGGTCTTCTTGAAGGTTAACAACTTTTACATTTTCAATCCTGACTTACCTGGATATCTGATTCTCTCTTGTATTTGTACTGCACTCCCCCAACATCTTCATAACTTAACCAAGAAAGTGTTGTTTGTGTCAGATGCAGTTTTCTGCTTGCTCCTGCTTCTGCAAAGTACATTTTATTGTTGATATCTGTAAAGAAGTAAAACAATTAGTAAAAATGTAGAACTTCCAATTACCTTATCATGTATTTTAAATGTGTTTTATTTATCTTTTAAATGCACATTACAGGGTAGTCATATCCATGGCTAAACCACACATTGTTCTTACCAAACAAAATGTTTTCAGGCTTCAGGCCTCTGTGCAGAATTCCACATGAATGCAGTTCCTGAAGTCCTTGCAATAACTCCTGACAGATCTCCAGTCTTCGATGCTCTGTCAGCCCTTTTCTCTCAGGAAAATCCTTATTTTCAGTCAGCTCCATTAGATTGTATTCACAAAGAGGAGGGACGAAATAGGCAAAGTACGTGTCTTCCAACACCGCAATGGGTTTCAAAAGATGTTCTGCTTTAAAATTATCTGAACACAGGAAATTAGCCATTCCCATTTCATTTTTGTAAATATGTTTGGCAACTCGTTTCACTGCAACTTTGCAGTTGTGAAAGAGTCCTGGGAAAATCTCAGCAGCATTGCATCCATCAGCAATCTTTGTTTCTTTGTTGATAACAAGGTCATCAATTTTCATCATGCCAGGCTTTAGGTCAAGGTTTTCAAATGAATCCTTCCATCGGAATTCCTGTAAAAGGCATAAAAGCATAATGTAAATATAATTTTAATCATGTTAATCATGTCATGTTTTCACGTATAAAGTCAAATGAAGAAGGAAATCTCTACAAATTTACCTTGATCTCTCTGCACAGGGAAGTACTGGATTTCTGATAATCATTACATGCATGATGTCTATATGTTGAGTATGGAAACATAATTTGATCAATAATTAAAGTAAAACCTCACTGGGTGTGAGGTTTCATCCTCGCTTCATGAAATAACTCAGAAATATGAACTAAAAAAATATTAAAATAGAAATGTACATACCTGTCTCCATGGGAAGTCAGGATCTCCGCAGTCGAACATAATTTCCTCTCCTGCAGTGATTTTTATGGTCACAAACAGACCATATTCATACTGATAGCTGTCATACAGACACTAATCACACCCTGATGTAACCAAAACAACTGGTTTATAATCACAGAACATTCACTCATTTTTAAAGTGATTCTGTCTGTATTACTTACCTAATATTGTAAGATATGTTCTCCCTTCAAAAGAGGAAAGTTCTACATTTTGTAATCAGTTCTTCTACAAATGTTGCAACTATGTTTAAACATGTTTAACAAATCTGTCTTTAATTTTTTTAAGCAAAGTCAAGTCAACAGTTCACATTGTTCACTCTAAACAAGAATTTCACTTCATCAGAAAATTCAGTCCTCAAAAAAAGGTATGTTGCTACTCAATATATTTTGAGTATAAAATGTTTTGAATACCAAAATATATACTCCCAAAAATGTATGACGTTTACGATTCTTGTTAATCTCATTTTAAAACAAGTAAACCTCTAAGGGCCCTATTTTAATGATCTGAACACAAAGTGTAAAGCGCACGCACAGGTGCACTCGGGGCATGTCAAAATCCACTTTTGCTATTTTAACGACGAAAAAAACGGTCCGGGCGCCGGGGCACATTTTTGGAATGGGTTGTCCCTATTCTCTTAATAAGTAATGGGCGTAACGTTCACTCGTGCCATGGCGGATCGCTATTTACAGGCGGAATTTGTTGGCGGAAAAGCTGAATACATCTCAAACGAAGAGATGAGTCAGTTAATATATATGTGTGTATTGGCACGATTGTACAATAGCCAATTTCATTCATCATTATAAGTAGTAATAGGCTGAATTGCAAATAGGTAGCCTAATTCTAATACACGCAATGACTATCCATCATTACATTTTTATATTTATGTAGCCTACAGTGTCTTTTACACTGTAATCCTTTTGTTTTTAATATTTGGCATGTTTGTGTGATGAGCATTCCTATGTGTAATAAGCAAAGTCAACGCAAACACTGTGGACCCGCCCAGAGGCGCATTTTCTACAAACGCACTCTTTAAATAACAAAAAAATATTGCGCCGTTGACTTTAGACCAGGTTTGAGTTGGTCTATGGCACAGTCTATTTTCAGCTCCTTAAAATAGCAATGTTCCAGCAATATGCCTGAACACACCTCTTTTTTAGACCAGCACGCCAATGGGCGCACATAGGACCGCAAATGCATTTGCTAATTAAACGGCATGGCGCTGGACGGGAAAATGCGAACTTCCAAAGATATGAGCCATAATTAATAATTTGTAATAATGGCCTCTTATTCCTGCCGATATTGCCAATCAGCAATGGACCCCCGTGATGGGCATTGTGAATGCCCTTCATGCCTGGGGATGGCTCATTTAGGAGAGGATGTGGATACTCCCTGCAGTGTGGCTTGTGACCTGCCTAGAGGAGAATGACTTCACCGCGCTAATAGAATATGCAGTTCTGTACCTGAGCGTGGTAGGGCGAGGGAACGCTCATTGGACAAGCATAGTCATAAGCATTCTCGCAGATACTCTTGTGATTGCCATGAATTGCACAGCTCAAGCCATGAGAAGGTGGTGAAAGTGGCTTAACGCCCAACTCCGCCCCACCAGCAGAGGATGTCAACACAGACACTCAACTACAGATCCTGGCTGCTATTCAGAGTTTCGCACAGAGGATGGATCGAGTTGAAGCTCGTCACTCATTTTCACCATCATTACCTCCTGGTCAGGAATGCGTTCCTCCACCGGCACAGAAAGGTAATCCTGAAACTGACGGATGTGATGCTGGTGTATTATCTATTCTTGCTCCCCACGCGCTGGTTGATGATGTGCAGCAGGTGGAAGGAGGGAGCCAGGAAGAAGGGCCCCATTCAGATTCTACAAAAGTGGATGGAGAATTAATCGGGAAGGATGATTTTCCAGCAAACACTCTTGTTGCTAGAGTATTTAGTGCAGCAAAAATTCTTTGTTTACAGCCTTCGGTGTCTGATCCAGCTCCTGTTGGAGGTGTCTGGGAAGGCATACCTCAGACTAATTCTCTGTCTTGCATTCCAGTAGCAGATGATTATACCTCCATGTTGAAGACAGCATGGAAGAAACCAACTCAGAAGCCTCAATTCAATGCAGGCTGCAGACGTTTGGCCAATGCCCGTTACCCAAAAGAAACTGGACTGGGTTATATGCCACCTGTGGAACAGGAAATAGCATCATGGACTACTCTGGGTCCAGCTTATGCATCTTCTAACCCTCGCTGTCCCAAGAAGGAGAGTGCGAAAACTGACCGTCTGATCTCACGATCCTTAAATGCCACGGCACGTGCAGCTTGGACAGGCAATGCTTTGGCTATCCTCTTGGCAGCTTTACGGAAAACAATAAGTGTGGAGGACCAGGATTCTAGGAACCTTGTTGATTGTGCTTTAGCAGCCCACTCACAATTGACACGTTATGTGGGGGATGCTATGTCTTCAACTGTTTTATGTTGTAGACAGATTTGGTTGGCACAAACTTCGTTGCCAGAGACCATAAGAAGCGAATCTGAATCTGCTGGTAATTCCCGGTCACGTTTTTAATTAAAATTCTCAGGAGGTGCTGGATAGAGCTGAACGCTCCATTACAACAAGAAAAGCTGTCCAGCGGGCTTGTCATAAACCAGCTCCAGTCTTAAGACCAAGATCTCGAGAAATACAAAGACCACAGCAACCGGGTTGGTCTAGACACACAAGTGGCAATCCTGTTAGTGTTCAAGGGCAGAGTTTTCGTACCCAAAGACAAAATTCCACTTATCCCCAGAGGAAATTTCAGTCCCGTGGGGGAGCACAACAGAGAGATTCATGAAGGGGTGGTGGCCCTGCAAAGGGGTCAGAGGCTGGCCGTCAACTGTACCTGTCAACTTTCACGGGCCAGTTGCGAGAGAGTGGTCTCAGACCAGTGGGTTTTAACTACAATAACTCACGGGTATTGGCTACAGTTTCGACAAAAAGAAGCAATCGCAAAGGTGCTTGACTGGGTTTTATTCAACTTATTTCATAATTCCAAAAAGAAATGGTGGTCATCGTCCCATTCTAGATCTCAGGCACCTCAACCAGTACTTAAAAATTCTTCCATTCAAAATGAGTCATACAAAGATGGTAATGCAGTCCAGGACGCATATTTCCACATTCCAATTTGTCCAGAGCCCAGGCCTTTTCTCCGGTATGCTTTTCAAGGCCAGGCCTTTCAGTTCCAGGTTCTACCGTTCGGCCTGTCTTTGGCACCGAGAGTTTTTTACTCAGGTGGTCTCAGCCGCCCTAGGTCCCTTTCAGCTGCGAGGTATAAAAATCCTGCCATACCTGGACAATTGGTTAATTTGTGCTCCCTCTCGGGAGCAAGTGATCAGGAACACAAAGGAGGTACTAGCTCACATTCAGTACCTGGGGTTCACTGTGAACTGGGAGAAGAGCAGTCTCCAGCCTCAACAGCAGATGAAATTTGTGGGGCTATATTTCAACTCCATAACAATGGAAGCATGTCTCACTCACCAGAGAATAGACAGTCTGGAGAATGCATTAGGTCACTTCCAGAAGGGGAGGCTCGTGACAGCCCACAGAGTTCAGAAGCTGGTAGGACTGATGGCAGCAGCATCAGTGGCGATTCCCTTAGGCCTACTAAGGACACGCCCAATACAGAGATGGTTCAATTACTTTCATCTTCACCCGAAAAAGGGCAGAAGAATGAGGCTGTTGGTGGCAAAGGCCTGCATTCGGGCCTTGCTGCCCTGGAGGGACAACGACTTTCTCCGCAGGGGAACCCCACTGGGCAATCTTCCCCACAGAAGATCAGTGGTAACAACAGATGCATCACTGACAGGCTGGGGAGCTGTTTGGGAATGCAGGTCAGTAAGGGGCAAATGGGATCCCCCTTGGTCATCAGAACACATAAATGTGCTCGAACTGAGGGCTGTTCATCTTGCTCTCAAAGGTCTGTTACCCTTTTTTCACCACAAACATGTGCTAGTGAGAACAGACAGTACCTTAACGGTTTACCACTTAAATCACCAGGGAGGGACGAAATCACTATGCTGTCTCCAGGTAGCAACGGACCTGCTGACATGGACATGGCCACGGCTGTCCTCACTGAGAGCAATCCACATCCCATGGGTAACAAACAGGGCAGTCAACATTTTTTCCCGAACAGGGCCTCTCCCAGGAGAGTGGCGGTTGCACATGGAGGTAATAGCCCAAATTTGGACCCGATACGGGACGGCTCAGGTAGATCTCTTTGCTTCCAGGGAAACGACCCATTGCCTGGGATGGTACTCCCTTAAGGTACAAGAAGGCAGTTTAGGCCTGGATGCTCTGTCACAAGAGTGACCAACAGGCTTATTATATGCTTTCCCCCCATTTCCTCTTATTTCCCAGGTCCTCCAGAGGATCAGGGAGGGTCATTGCACAGTTCTACTAGTTGCTCCATGCTGGCCAGGAAGACCATGGTTCCCGGACCTAGTTCAGCTGATACACGGTCTTCCGTGGCAACTTCCAACACGAGGAGATCTCCAATCCCAAATAGACGGACAGATTTGGCATCCAAACCCAATGGCACTGCGATTGTGGGTATGGCCTCTGCAGAGTCCGTCCTTCAGCAGCAAGATGAAACGGTATGCAAAACACTGAACAACGCCATAGCTCCATCTACTCGGGCTAATTACTCCATAAAGTAGAGAATATTTTCAGACTGGTTTTTAGGCATGAGTGTTGATCCAATAATCTGCTCTGTGCCACTTGTCCTTAGATTCCTACAAGCTCAACTGGATCAAGGAAAGGCAGCCATTACAATTAGGGTTTATGCTTCAGCCATTTCAGCATCCCATGGGGGAGTGGATGGCCAGCCATTAGGCCGACATCCCTTGGTAGGTCAGTTCCTGAAGGGAGCTTGTCGGTTATGTCCTAATCGCACTTTGCGGGTACCCAATTGGGATTTGCCTTTTGTACTAAACTCTCTCACTAAGCCCCAGTACGAGCCTATGGCGGAGGCAGATTTAACAGCTTTGTCTCTCAAGACAGCTTTTCTCCAGATGGCACAGGGGTAATGCTCTGGCCCAACCCTGCCTTTTTACCAAAAGTGCTTATTCCTCAGTTCAGAAATCAAGTTCTGGATATAGTTCAATTTCAACCCCCTTCACAGGCAGATCAGTAGAGTTTGCTTATCCTTTGTCCAGTAAGGGCATTATGCACCTATGTAAATTTTTCTCAGACCTTGAGGAAGTCTCATTCACAGCTTTTTGTTTGCTATGGTAGGGTCAGATTAGGGTTGCCGCTTTCTAAGCAAAGTTTGTCACATTGGTTGGTTCAGGTTATTTCCCAGGCTTAAACGGGAAGAGGGTTAGCAGTTCCTATGGGAATACGGGCCCACTCAACCAGAAGTGTAGCTACTTCATGGGCCGCACTAAAAGGAGTTTCGGTGGGGGAGATTTGTGCTGCAGCATCATGGTCTACACCATGTACATTTTCAAAATTTTACAGGGTGGACATAACTGGCGCAACGCCTGTTAGCACTGCAGTTTTTATGTCAGTTGCCCAGCGAGGTTTTAATAGTTCAGAGTCTGTAGTTCCTCGCGACCCTGTTGACATAAGTCATCCTATTAGACCATAGTGACGGTCAGAGTGAGGTCGAAACAGATCGTAAGTTATGAATATAACTATGGATCTGTGAGACCGAAGGATGACCGTCACTATCCTTGTCGCTCTGAATACTAGGGCGTTCAAGGTAAGAGAACGAGCCGGAAGTTTAACTCGCCTTTTATAGCGCGTGACATTCCGCTTCCGGGGTCATGGGCATGACTTTGTTTACATAAGGTCTCGAGAGAAGGCGGAACGAAGGTTATCATCCTATTATCATCCTATCATCCTTCGGTCTCACAGATCCATAGTTATATTCTTAACTTACGTTTTGTATTTTAAAGTTAGAGAATTTAGGTAACAGCAGGTCACTTTTATTTCAATCTTTGCCTAACATTAACCCTCTAAAGCCCACTGTTGAATCTTAAAACATCAGTTTTAGCTAAACTGAAGTGTGAGTTTGGTTCAGTGATGGTCAATAATATTTTTCACTTGAACAAAATCAGTTGATTTCGATGTTTCCATGTTTAGGTCACCATTTTGTTCACTATTGTTCACTATTGGTCATTTCTACACAGACTAAACTGTACATGCCAAAGTACACAGCAAAAGGTCTGAACAGTAATACTAACATAAAACGATTAAGAACACTGCAAAAAAAGTCTGTTAAATCGTTGATGTAACGTAGCAACTTATAACGATTACATTTTCTGAATGAGGAATTTTGTTTTATTTTTGCATGGCTTAACAGTTTTGAGTAGACTCTATGAGTAGACGTCACATTGTTGCTCTAATTGACGTTCAGAAGAATCCTGTTACGGTTGCTGGGATAAAAAAGGGACCCAAGAGCAGATTCGCAGTTTGCCAAATTTATTAAACAAAAACAGGCAATAGTCCAAAACAAAGACAATAGTCCAAAACAAAGGCAATAGTCCAAAACAAACGCTGGCAATCAGCAACCAGGTAAGGAATCCAAAACTGAATTGTGTACGGGAACTGGGTACACCAAAAAGACAAAAAAACAAGATTAAATAAACAAACAGGGCATGAAAACTAGGCACAACTAGAGCAAGATAGTTTTAAGGGCAGTAGTGAAACGGATGGTAGCCAAGACACACTGACAGAGAAGCACAGAAAGAGAGAAGCATAAGTATAGAAGACAATCAATGTGAAATTGAGAGACAGGTGTGTGTGAGCTGGAACACTAATTAGGATAAGGTGCAGCTGTGAAGGCAGAGTGAGTGGAATTAACCACTTAAGACATAACAGAACAGAAGGCCTGATGATCAAACCAGTGTCCTGACAGGACCCCCCGCCCCAGGAATGCCACCAGGCTTTCCAGGGTGAGGGGCAGATCGATGGTAATCCTCAATAAGAGAGCGGTCCATAATGTCCAGAGTCGGGACCCAACATCTCTCCTCTGGACCGTACCCCTCCCAATCAACCAGGTACTGGTATCCCTGGTATTCAACCATCAAGGGGGGAGGGGGTAGGGGTTTAGGGGAAGATGATGGAGAGAGAACGAATAAAAGGCTTGACACAAGACACGTGAAACACTGGATGCACTCAACGAAGAGGATGCGGAAGCCGAAGCCGAACCGCCACCGGACTGAGCACCTTAACAATGGGGTATGGCCCAATGAACCGCGGTGCCAACTTCTTGGAGGACACCTTAAGAGGCAGGTTCTTGGTGGAGAGCCATACCTTTTGCCCACAGATGTATCTGGGTGCCTCAGCCCGACGACGATCCGCCAATCTCTTGGTGCGTTCCCTAGTTCTCAGAAGCGTTTCCCTGGCCCTCCTCCAGGTTCGCCGGCATCGACTGATAAATGCCTGAACTGAGGGAACCGCAGCTTCGGAACTCTGTGAAGGAAACAGAGGGGGTTGATATCCAAGACAGTAAAAGAAAGGAGATAATCCAGTAGACGACACCGGCAATGTATTGTGCGCATACTCAACCCACGTAAGCTGCTGGCACCAGGATGAGGGATTATGTGAAGCCAGGCAACGAAGAGTCCTCCCAAGGTCCCTGGTTCGCACGCTCGGTCTGGCCATTGGTCTGTGGGTGGAATCCTGACGACAGGCTAGTGGTAGCACCAATCTGTCGACAGAACTCCCTCCAGAAGTGGGAGACGAACTGGGGTCCCCGGTCAGAAACCACGTCCTCCGGAAGACCATGGATCCGAAAGACGTGGTCCACGACCGCCCGAGCAGTCTCCCTGGCAGAAGGAAGTTTAGGGAGAGGGATAAAGTCAACCACCTTAGAAAAGCGGTCCACTACAGTGAGGACAACCGTATTGCCACTGGACTCTGGTACACCAGACACAAAGTCCAGAGCAATATGAGACCAGGGGCGAGATGGGACAGGAAGAGGTTGGAGCAAACCAACGGGTACAGAACTAGAGGACTTGTTTTGGGCACAGACCGAGCAGGCGACCACAAAATCACGAACCTCCCCCCCCCATGCCTGGCCACCAAAAACGCTGACAAATGGCAGCCAACGTTCTCCTCACTCCTGGGTGACAGACCAGTTTGGAGGCGTGACCCCACTCCAGAACCTCTGGCCGAACCAACTCCGGAACAAACAGCCGACCCACCGGGCCCCCCTCCGGTACCCCTGCCTCCGACTGAGCCAGCCTGACACGCTCCTCGATACCCCAGGTGACGGACCCCACCACACAACCAGGTGAAATAATGGTGTCTGGTGGAGTTGCGTCCTCCGGGACCGTGAATTGACGGGAGAGCGCATAAGGCTTAAAGTTTTTGGAGCCTGGTCGGTAAGACAGGGTAAAATTAAAGCGACCAAAGAAGAGTGCCCAGCGAGCCTGCCTGGAATTTAGTCGTTTGGCTGTTTGGATATATTCCAAGTTCCGGTGGTCGGTCCAGACCAGAAACGGCTCCGCCGAGCCCTCCAACCAGTGGCGCCACTCCCCCAAAGCCAGCCGTACAGCCAGCAACTCCCGGTTGCCGATGTCGTAGTTCCGTTCTGTGGGGGACAATCGGTGTGAAAAATAAGCGCAAGGATGTATTTTATTGTCAAGAGGGGATCGTTGAGATAAAACCGCTCCAACACCTACCTCTGACGCATCAACCTCCACAATAAACTGCCGGGAAGGGTCCGGAGTTATTAAAATAGGTGCAGATGAAAACCGCCTCTTAAGTTCATCAAAGGCTGCCTGAGCAGCTAAGGACCAGCAAAACGGTTTCTTAGTGGAGGTTAATGCTGTCAGAGGAGCCGCCACCTGGCCGAAATTACGGATAAACCGCCTGTAGAAATTAGCAAATCCAATAAAACTTTGCAGAGATCTACGGTTGCCAGGTGTGGGCCAGTCAGAGACGGCCTTTACCTTCGTAGGGTCCATGCAGATCCCCTCCACCGAGATGATGTGGCCCAAGAACGGAACTGACTGGTTGTGGAAGGAACACTTCTCCACCTTAGCAAACAATTGGTTCTCTAGCAACCGCTGCAGCACTCGTCTGACGTGCTGAATGTGTACCTGGAGTGAACGAGAAAAAATCATGATGTCATCCAGATACACAAAGACAAATTTGTTGATCATGTCTCTCAGCACGTCATTGACTAGCGCCTGGAAGACGGCTGGGGCATTAGTCAAACCGAAGGGAAGGACCCTGTACTCAAAATGCCCCGTGGGCGTATTAAAAGCCGTCTTCCATTCATCCCCCTCCCTGATCCGAACCAGATGATAGGCATTGCGAAGGTCCAACTTCGTGAAGTACCTTGCCCCCTGCAGGATCTCGAAGGCTGATGACATCAAAGGTAGGGGATACCTATTCTTAATGGTGATGTCATTCAGCCCTCGGTAATCAATGCAAGGACGCAAGGAACCATCCTTCTTCTTCACGAAGAAGAACCCCGCCCCCGCCGGAGAAGAGGAGGGACGAATAACACCGGCCGCCAGAGACTCAGACAGATACCTCTCCATGGCCGCCCTTTCAGGACCGGACAAGGAGAACAATCGCCCCCTAGGAGGAGAAGTGCCAGGGAGAAGATTGATGGCACAATCATAGGGACGGTGTGGAGGGAGAGATGCGGCCCGGGAATGACTGAAAACCGCCCGCAAATCATGGTAGACCTCAGGAACACTGGAGAGATCAATCGGCTCCTCCTGCAACACAGGAAAAGAAGAGACAGAAGACAAGGCAGACACAAGACAATGGGCATGACAATAGGGACTCCATGATAGGATGGTGCTTTCAGACCAATTAATGTGTGGATTGTGAGTGGTTAACCAGGAATGACCCAAGACCACCGGAGTGAGGGGTGAGCGAGTGACAAAGAATACTATTTCCTCTCTATGATTACCAGACGTGATTAATTGTAATGGAACTGTGGCCTGAGAAATGGTGGTAAGTTCGCAGCCATCTAAAGCATGAGCAGTAAGGACAGGAGAGAGAGATTGAAAAGAAATGCCCTTCTTCAAAGCCCAAGAAAAATCTATAAAATTCCCCTCAGCTCCTGAATCGATGAGAGCAGAGAGTTGGTGAACTGCACCTTCATAAGTGACTGAGACTGGAATCATAGAGCGCGAACCAGTAGACGGGGTGGTGGAAGTAGCGCTCGCCAGTACCCCCTTGCTTACTAGCGAGCGTTGGCTTTTGCCGGACAGGAAGAAGCAAAATGTCCATGACGGCCGCAGTAGAGGCATAATCCTTTTGAAAGACGTTTCTGTTTCTCCTCAGCAGATAACCGGTACCTGCCCAACTGCATAGGTTCCGGAGCAGATGAGGGAACGGGAGTATCGGACCCCGAAAAGGCAGACACAGGGTTTACAAAAGGCAAGAATGTAGAAGCCCGAGCTCTCCGACGAAGATCCCGTCGATTATCCAAACGGATAGCCAGGTCAACAAGTTCATCTAGATGTTCAGGAAGATCGTGAGCATACATCTCATCCCTTATCTCATCTTCCAGGCCTTCCGTGAACCTGGCTGCCAGTGCTGCATCATTCCACTTACTAGACGCAGCAAGAGTGCGAAACTCGATAGCGAAGTCCGCCACCGAACGCCTCCCCTGATGAAGTGCTGCCAACAGCCGCGATGCCTCTTTACCGAGTGCTGAGCGGTCGAATATCTTGACAAACTCCGCTTTAAAGCTGGCGAACTCCATACAACACGCTGCCTTAGCAGCCCATACAGCAGTGGCCCATTCCCGAGCCCGACCGGTAAGAAGGGAGATGACAAACGCCACCTTGGCTGAATCTGAGGCATAAGTGAGGGGTTGCAGAGAGAAAATCACCTCACATTGGATAATAAATGATTGACATTCTGTATGCTCACCGGAGTAATTGGGAGGATTGTTGATGCGTGGTTCAGGGGTGACTGAAGAATGTCCAGTGGCTGTTGACAGTAGGTTACGTTCAGTCTCCATCCGGCGAACGGTTTCAGTTAGCTCAGAGACTTGACTGGCTAATGTGTCCATGGCATGATGAGCCGCCGCCAGCTTCCCCTGATGCTGTCCGAGCAGCACACCCTGCGCCTCCAAAGCTGAGCGAAACTGCGATTGATCTGCTGGATCCATCCTGGTCAGTGTGTACTGTTACGGTTGCTGGGAGAAAAAAGGGACCCAAGAGCAGATTCGCAGTTTGCCAAATTTATTAAACAAAAACAGGCAATAGTCCAAAACAAAGACAATAGTCCAAAACAAACGCTGGCAATCAGCAACCAGGTAAGGAATCCAAAACTGAATTGTGTACGGGAACTGGGTACACCAAAAAGACAAAAAAACAAGATTAAATAAACAAACAGGGCATGAAAACTAGGCACAACTAGAGCAAGATAGTTTTAAGGGCAGTAGTGAAACGGATGGTAGCCAAGACACACTGACAGAGAAGCACAGAAAGAGAGAAGCATAAGTATAGAAGACAACCAATGTGAAATTGAGAAACAGGTGTGTGTGAGCTGGAACACTAATTAGGATAAGGTGCAGCTGTGAAGGCAGAGTGAGTGGAATTAACCACTTAAGACATAACACAACAGAAGGCCTGATGATCAAACCAGTGTCCTGACAAATCCAAAACTGTGAAAATGTATTATTTGAATATCACGATAAAGGAATGTTTTCATTTTTGGGAAATGCTGCAGCTTACGTGTGATAAACAATTTTAATTACACTGCTCTTAAACATTAAGGAAAAAGAAATGTAAGCTTTTTAGTTTTACTTAATTGTGATTTATAATTAATATTAACTTTACCTTAAATTTGAGTTGTTTAATTGTTTTTGAGGTAATCGGTGTCCACAAAATTTTTTTGTATATTCTGAACTTAACGTGTTTTACAGTGTAGTAGTGATTTCACTAAACTAAAGCACACTGGTCTCCTGTTAGATGGTCAAGTGTGATGGTGGTCCACCTTATATTTAACAATATTTCACATTCTCACTATCTGTGCATGCAATGGCAATGTTGATAACACTAAAACACAAGTTCTTGACATTCAACATACATTTTATTAAAAATAAAACCATATTAATACTACCAGTGAACAGTTCAAATGTAATTTAAGTCATATTTAGGTAAAGTAGTATACTAATATACATATTAGTCAAAATTGTGTATAAAGACAGAAAATGTGTGTAACTCATAACATCATCATATATAAGTGGCTGTTTGGCTGTTTTTTTTCCATCAGAAGCTTACTAAGTTTAATTCTATTTAGTCATGTTTTACTTTATTTAGTAATAATGTTATTTATTTGACAATATTCTTAAGCAAATATTATGTCAAATAAATACGCATCCCATTGCAGCATGTATTGTTTACCGTCTTTAAATGAAATAGTGTTTTTTTTCCCGACCTGCTCAGCTGATATTCGACTCCATGAATGAGTGTCATGAAGGGTTCCTCACCATCCTCTGGTCTGATCGATGCCCTCAGCCATGAAGTCGATCGGGCAGTCGAAAACCTCCGAGACCCTCTTGAGCTGCCCCTTCCCACAGCGGGACGGGATGGTCAGTTGGTGAACGCTGCCACACACACTGCAGTGCTGAGGCTGTGATGAGGTGAGGGTCCGGTGTCTCTGTAGAGATCCCATACTGTAGCTCCAGTCAGCTCCTCCAGCTCGGCCGTGGAGCCCACACACACACCACCTAAACACCATTGAAGAACCAACACTGAACCTCGTCTGCCTGACAATCTCCTAAACCCGGCTGAAATACGACACATGGACTGCTTAGAGACAATATGTCCTAATGTCCACCAGAACGGTGTCCGAGCAGAAACCAGCACAAGGTGTTCTTGACCGGGTGCTGATCTGGTGCTCATGATCTGTGCAGGTGGTTAGTTAGTAGCACTAGTCATTTGTCCTGCTGTAAAGAAAGTCTGTGGGATTATTTTCTATTTTCGCCTGCTTTATCATCCAGCAGATAACAACAGGCACATTTTCATGTGAACTTAACACTGTCCGAAAAGCAGGACAACCTTGATTTTCACCAGGTAGGCAGAGAAGTTCACCATAAAGTGTGTTACTAAAAGTGAGCGGCGAGGCTGGGTCACTGTCCTCGTTTTGGCTGGTCTCAGGTAATGTGGCCCAGATAGGGCCGCCTCGGCAGAGAGCAAGAGAGCTGTGCTTTCTGGCCCCGCTCCGCTCCGCTCGGGGAGCCGGTGGCACTCCAGAGACGCACTCATTAGATGCTATTTTCAAGAAGCAGGTCGCTGTCCTTCTTTTCCGACAGCTCCTTTCAGCAGGCAAATACACCAACATCTTAATTCTGACTTCCCACAAGTCGAGCTCTTAAGAGAAACACGCAGTTAAAGACCATCCCCACTGTCTGAGACAGATGTTCACACTGCTTTCAGCTAATGGGAGGAATATTCACTATGATTGCTCTATGAATGATTTGCTCTGAATATCAAAATAAGTAATATTGTAAATAGCAAAATAATTTTTGTTCAAATTATTTTTTATTGTCCAACTCCCAGGAATTGGATAATCCATTTCCCAATTAAGTTACCTAAAAACGAGTTACACAATGTTTTAATAAAAATATTAACATATGTGGGTAATTACTATTGTTTATTTCTATATATTATTTAAATCAATCAATAAATCCTTCTTTTAATTCAAAAGCAGTGTGGAAAACCATGCCTTGGTTATTTTTATCCACATTTTGAATCTACAATGGCTACGACGGTTCCTACTTTTAAACCATTTTCAAACAAATACACAAACAAGATCTGAAATACCTAAAACACCTGGATCCATCTCTGACCTCTTAACAGAAATTATTAACATGCCTCCAAATTACAAGGCATTTCACAAATAAGACTCCATTATAATAGTTATGTTTAATTAAAATACATTTCTGTACACCAAGGATAATTCGTATTTGCAAAATCATATGAATATTTCTATTGACCATCAATCAGACTAAAACTAACTGATTTCATGGCACACTTCCTGTTATCTTCTTTCTTCTTGGAAAGCTTTAACACAACCCGTCCCTCAGTAAGGGAAGGTCAAACGCCCTCCAGACGAGATCTAACACCACTGACTTCATCAGTTCTCATCAGGGAGAGGCATTTCTATTTAAGCTCCATCTCAGCATCTCATATATCAGCTGAATGATTTGTCTCTTCTGTGATGCTCTCTCATCTCTGAACTAAATGTAGAGATCAGGGGTCTCATTTATAAAACTATGCGTAGGATCTTTACTAAAAGTTTACGTGCGCCCAAAAGCCAAAAATGGCGTACGCCAAAAAATATTCCGATTTATAAAACCGTGCGTACGCACACCTGTAAGCAAGGTTCCCTTTATAAATCACAGATCACCCGCAGATGTGCGTACGTGAACCAGCCTCATATCCCGCCCTGTACACGCCCATTTTTAACCATAAATAGTCAATGCAAATCACCTCATGATTGCTGATCAGCATGTAAATGAGAGTGGAATCCCATATATACCTGGAAAACTGGCATGCGACCCGCCAATTAATTAATCCAAGAAAGTGAAAACGTGCATTTCTGTTAGCCTAATTTTAATAATGGCGACAGGTGAGAAAAGAGGACAAAAACGTAATTTCTCAGATACTGAGATTGAAACACTTGTAGGGGAGGTGGAGGCTCGGAAAACTGTGTTATTTGGTGGCCACAGCAGTGGGGTCACTAATAAAAAGAAGCAGTGCGAGTGGCAAAGTATTGCTTCTGCCGTCAATTGTGTCAGTGGGACAGAACGGACAGTTGCAGAATTAAAGAAAAAATGGTCCGACCTGAAGGTATACAAATTTTTTTTTTACCAACATATTACATTTGTGTTTTATTAAGCTATATACCTATATAAATAGCAATATTGATTTTCAAAAAGTTTTATTTACATGTGCTTACAGTATGCAAAATATGTGAAATAAAGATTCTCATTCATTCAAGGTGGAGGCAAAGAGAAAACTGTCCTCCCACCGCCAGAGCGTGGCTGCAACTGGTGGGGGCCCATGTACAGCTGATCTCACATCAGTGGACAGCAAAATCGCGGCTATAATTGGGGAGGTCAGCGTGTGTGGTATTGTGTCGGAAAAGGAGGGAGACACTGACGTGACTGAAACCACAGAGGAGCAAGGTTAAACCGATTTTTAATCATTAACGCTGTACATTTGAGTGTGTGGGGTGATAAATGGATAAATGTTGCCAATTGTTTGTCCTCCAGTCCTTCCGGAGTCTGAAGCTGTAAATGAACAGGAGGTTCAGGGTGAGGGGTTCTCAGATGCAGATGCACAGCGTCCGGCTCAAAGCAGTGCCCCTTCTGCGTCTGGCACGTCCAAAAGTGGTCGGGTACTCACTGACGCAGTCCTGCAGTTACAGCGAGAGACAATAAACGCTGTCAACAGGGTTGCAGATGAGCTACGGCAGATGAGAGAAGTGATGCAAGAAATTGCACAATCATTAAAAGATGCAGTTAAAACATGAACCTTGAGTTTTGTCTTTCTTTACAAACGCCGCATGACATCCTCACGGATTCTTGCACCTCGTTGATATCCCTCTTGTCGGCCAGGGGGCTGTGGCTCGGGGTCGTAATGCTGGGGTAGAGGGAGAGGAATACCGTTTCTCAGTGCTATATTGTGCAAAACACCACACGCCCTGACAATCTTGCACACTTTTGCTGGATGGTATAAAAGTCTGCCACCCGAGGCATCCAGAGCACGCCATCTGCATTTCAGGATGCCGATGGCACGCTCCACAACTGCGCGGGCACGAGAGTGGACCTCGTTATAATGAGTTTCCTCTGCGCTCTGCGGGTTTAAAAATGGGGTGAGGAGCCAGCGTCTCAGGGGGTAGCCACTGTCGCCTGCAGGTTATAATTATATTAAAAACAAAATTGTTACAGTTTCTACTTTTTAATATTGTTAAACTCACCAAGAAGCCAGCCTGCATTTAGTCTGTTCCCTACACTGCTATGTGTCAAGATAAAGGAATCATGTGTTGAACCAGGCCAGCGTGCCACAATGTTTGTGAGGGTCATGTTGGAGTCACATATGATTTGCACATTAATAGAATGCACATGCTTTCTATTAACATAAGCAAATTCATTTTCAGATGGTGCCCTTATAGCAACATGAGTGCAGTCAATTGCGCCGATTACATTTGGGAAACCAGACATTGCTGCAAATTGCGTTTTAATTTCGGCCTGTTCTCGCACAGTGTAGGGGAACCTGATGTATCGACTAACCATATTAAGTATACCATTTAAAACGACAGATATTATGGCACTCAGGGACGGCTGTGATATACCAGACCTATAGGGTGAGATGATAGATTCCAATAGAATTATTTCATATACAAAAAGGTCTTAGAGACAAATTTGAGGATTACTTATAGTTTTTTTATATTATTAATTTACCTGTCTGCCAATTCCCGCTGGAAACAGCCGGTTGCCAAGAACCCCAGAGTGGTGAGGACTTGTATTTGGACTGGGATGGCATGGTTCCGGCGTGTTGCCCTCTCTAATACTGGACCCAATTCAGCACATAGATCCAAGAGCACAGCTCTAGGGAATCTAAATCGGCTTATTAGCCAGTCATCATCATGGGCCAGGAAATCATCATGGTCCCTGAAAACTCGTTCTCTCCTTATTCTGCCATTAGCGTAATCCTCCAACAGTGCCAGGAGTGCCATCATGAAGCATTACATACCCGGGTCACCGGAGAATTTATATGTTTCTAGCAAATAGACTGATCGTTAACACCTTGACAAAATCACTTAATTAATTTGTGGGCGAAAATTTAAGACGAAAATGTTATAGTGAACACATGCTTCTTGACGGTTTTGTAATGAACACCGTAATAGTTAGGACCGATGATGAGTAGCGATTGTGCTTCATGACTGTATTTGCAGACTTTGACATTTTATGATATAGGCTATGTACATTAAGGAAAATATTTCCTTTTTACACTGTGTTCTGCAGTTCTCTAATAAAAGGGTATTTCATGCTATTCTGTAGGCTATCACATGTATCGCGCCATGTCCTCCTGTGCTCCCGTTGTGGACAATGTGACTGTAAGGCAGCGCTGATTATTATTTTATTTTACTTTTAATACATTTTGAATTACGTTTGGATTTTACTAGATGTATATAGCCTAAAACAATCGGCACAAATAACACTGTTGGATTTAATCTTCATGATAATGTGGATATAACGTATGAAATGGAGTGAAAATTAAATGTCATTAATTCTTATAATCGTTCTTCTCACATTTATTTTCTACAATCTAACTTCAGTTCACGACCTCACCATCGGTGTCGCCAATTCCCTTTGTCTCCAGAATGTGCGTACGCACGGCTCAAAGTTTGCTTAAAGGTGCGCACATTCTCCCGTCAAGTTTGTTTTTTATAGATCACAACCTTTGCGTGGGAACTGGCGTACGTACGTTTCCAGCCCCGTTTTGTGCGTACGCACGCTTTATAAATGAGGCCCCTGGGCACTGTGTTGAATGTGCAGGACGTCTCCCACAGCTCTACAGTAAGTTAACAGAAGAAATGCGTTCTCGATTGTTAACGACTTGTGTTTCCTTCAGGTCCTCACACCATAGGACTTAGGAACACTTGGCATGTATAGGAAACATGTCACATGGATGACTGTTATGATGCTTTTATGACAAGTCCAGATCTTATGATATGTTGGCTTCCAAGTAGCTTCAGCAGTATATAATAGTGCAAACATCTACAAACATAGGACAATTATCTGAATGAAAGCCCTCTAGAGAGAGAGTCCCTGACATACAGAATCACCCTGAACCACCAGATCTGGACAGCCATCATCACACTGCTAAAATAATATTGTCATGCACTGCTAAGATCTTGTCATGCACTAAACCACATAAACCCAGAGCACCTTGCTGAACTCGTCAGCTGTTATCTGGAGCACATGGGCTTTTACAGTGACTCTGGAGTGGTGTGTGTGTGTGTGTGTGTGTGTTCTGCAGCTGATTCATCTGAGAGCCATAGTCACACTACAGTAGACAGAGCAGCTGTCAAACACCTGTGCTGAGACCACAGACAGCACTTACTGCACACACACTTAAACACTGATTCATGCAGGAGGCTGGAGATTATGTGCATACATTGAAAACAAGACGAAGTGCCATTGTTTAGGGTCTGAGGACAGTGCAGTAATCGAGCACTGTAGCACTCTGCTGTCATGTGCATGAGTCATGAACATATTTCAGTTATTGTGCCTACTATAGGCGGAACTGGATCAAACTTGGTGCGTGACCTCAAAATAACCTTTCCCGAAAGTGCACCAAGTGTAATGTAGACTAAACTCTGCACACAGGAGATACAGGCTAATTAGAATGCAAAAGATGTGACAGACAGAAATACTCTGACCAGACAAACTGTATAAAAAAAATAAAATAAAAAAATTGGATAAAAAATAAAATAAATGTGGGACTCACACTGTAAACCCTAACGTTGTCTTGACTTAAAAAATCAAGTAATGTTGACTATACATCACTTAAAATTAGCATTTTGGCCCTGTCACTTAAAAATATGAGTTAATTTAACTAATTTACCTGCAAAATGCATAAACTTATGATTTTGAGCTCACAACACTTGAAATCTTGAGTAATCCTTTGGAAAAACTCAACTGTCACTCTGTTCTTCCTTTAATGTGATTGGCCATGGGAGGAATTCTGCCTAGCAACAAAAGAACAAAAGCACTGATTGGTGGATTACAAAATTCGTCCTTTTGGTCTGTTCGGTTGCTGAACTACATTTCAAAAAGAAGTTTTTCTTCGTGTACTATGTTCGGTGAGTAAAATTATGTAGATATGAAGTTGTTTTGCATGATTTCTACTAGTGAAATATGTTAATTTAAATCCTCGTGGTTTTAAATCCTTGTGATTTTGAGATGGTATGGTTATTAAATTAAATTAAAATTATGCATATAGCAGACACTTTTATCCAAAGCGACTTACAGTGCATTCAGGCTATCAATTTTTACCTATCATGTGTTCCCGGGGAATCAAACCCCCAACCTTGTGCTTGATAAGGCAGCGCTCTACCAATTGCGCTACAGGAACACTGTTGAAACTGATTATTGAAACGACAACTTAAGTATTTGATGAAGTGGCCCAATCATTTTCCTTTGAGAGAGAGAACATGGCAGCTAACGTTACTGCTTAACTCGTTAGACCCATACACTGAAAACCCTAATAAGTTGACTGAACTAAATTGATTGAGTAAACTCGTTGCCTCAATTTAATTGAGTAATGGAGTCTCCCAAAACTTACATATTTAAGTTTATTTAACTTGACGCTTTTGTAGACTGTACTTAAATCACTCAGTTTACCAAACTTGGTGCTTATTTAATGTACTTAAACGATTATGTTCACTTAACTTGGTATTAATTTCAAGTGTACTTATATATTTAAGTTAACTCAACATGTAAGTTTAACTGAAAATGATGTTCTTATTTTTGACCGCACACTTTTTGCACACTGAAGTAAAACAAATAACAGCATATTTAATCTTTGACCTTTGGACAAAATGTCACAATATTTATGAGCTGATTAGGTTGATGTTAAAATACGCAATATAGTAATTCCCATGTAATTGTTCCTTTAAAAACAAACAAAAATGTTAAATACATGTGACTTCATGCCACAAGACTGCTAACGTATGAAGGTATAATTAACACTGGATTTATTTAACATGCATTATGTGCCATGTGTTTAGTTCAGTGTAAAATGCATTGAGTAAAGAAATTAATATACAAGACTTGGTATGTCCTTGTGCTTTGGACACAAACTTTCAATAATAAAAAAGTTATCTGACCCATGTTATGGTCTTTTATTTATTTAGACTATTTGAATAATATGAAAGATTGTGTATGCTCATAGATGGTGGTGTTGGTGCAGTGGATAAGACACATGTCTTTGGTGTGAGAGACCCGGGTTTGAATCCACTGTGAGACACCAATGTGTCCCTGAGCAAGACACTTAACCCCTAGTTGCTCCAGAGGCGTGCGACCTCTGACATATGTGGCAATTGTAAGTCACTTTGGATAAAAGCGTTAGGTAAACGTAGATAATAGGCCTTGTGTTCAGTAAACAAAAAATACATTTGTAGGTTTTTTTTTAAGGTTACTACTACTACTTCATGACTATTTATAGTTGACGCAACTTTTTTTTTTTTCACAGTGCAGTATAGGGTTTACGGTATTTTCATAAATATTGTGACATTTTGTCCAAAGGTCAAAGATTAAATATGCTGTTATTTGTTTTACTTCAGTGTGCAAAAAGTGTGCGGTCAAAAATAAGAACATAATTTACATGTTGAGTTATATAAGTACTTAAATATAAGAACTTAAATATATAAGTACACTTGAAATTAATATCAAGCTAAGTGAACATAATCGTTTAAGTACATTAAATAAGCACCAAGTTTGGTAAACTGAGTGATTTAAGTACAGTCTACAAAAGCGTCAAGTTAAATAAACTTAAACATGTAAGTTTTGGGAGACTCCTTTAAAGGCAATGAGTTTACTCAATCAATTTAGTTCAGTCAACTTATTAGGGTTTTTATGCGCACATCAATGGATGAGTTTTAAAAAGGTAGCTTTTTCAGAAAATGAACAATTGTACAGAAACTGAAGACCATGAAATTCAAAAGGTAAATAAGAACAAAAGCAAGAGGCTTCCAGCACCTTCTTTAACAACGAGTCACTCAAATGACTTTGAAACTGCGTCTATGAAACTAAGCTCCCATAACCCAGCAAACATTGGTCCGACGGCGACGTCGTGTCCCCGGTCAAAAATAGTCGCGGTAGGACGGCATAAATCGGTGAAAATATGTAACACAGAACATTTCCTAAAAATGCATTCAGATATGTTTGTACATGTCTATAGCTCTATGGGGTTGCATGTATAATTGTTACTTTGACTTTTAGCTGCGTGTAGTTCAATATTTACCCGTGTTGTGAATCGGGTGTGAGAGGACGTCACTGTTTGACGTCTTTTACACGTGCATTACACGTCCATTGTGACCCTCTGTGAAATCCTTGTGGAATATGCAAAAGCTGTGTTTACACCTTGATTAATACTGCAATAATTAATTTAAGAGCACCAAGTAGTTTTTAAGAGGTTTTGCGTCCACTGACGTCTTTTACACGTCTCGTCACGGTTGTGAAAAGACTCCAAACAAGACTAACAGGGAAAAAATTTTTAATACAAAGTAAATATATTTACTTGATCTTGTTTAAATAAATTATAATCACAAACTGCCCAGTGTGGTCAAGTGATTGCCATGTTACAATTTAGTCATCATTTCAACCTGTTTTATGTATTTGTTATTATTTTTATGGAATCTATGCATATACATGTAAAACAGATATATATCCGGTCACCATTTCGGTCTGAGTTGTATGCAATTGCCAAAACGGTGCTGCCAAGATCTAGACACAAAACATAGTAATATATTTCGTGATATTACAAAATCCTTTTGTATTTGTAATGTCTATGTATCTTTTGTGAATTGTTTTTTTTAGTAGACTATCCCTTATCTACTGCCTTGCTTTACTCTGAGTGTACTGTAATATTATTATTTTTTTGTGCTTGATTCTGTATCCCCTGTGCATTTTGTTAAATAAAAAAAAAAAAGTCAAAAAAAAAAAAAAAAGTACAAAATCCCGCGATAGGATAGATTATCTCGCGAGATCTCTGGAACATCCAGCAGGCAACCATGAGGAAGAGGACTCGAAGAGGACTCGAGGAGGGAGATGTATCGATATATATTATATAAAATCTACTGTTGGGTAAGTACATTTTGTATTATTTGATTAACATGATTGAGTTTTACTTGTTTGACACGAAGGAACCGAGAGAAATGATGCCCACGTTGTCAACTGAAATTCACCGAGTATGGCTAAAACTCGCTAACGCTAGTAGGCTAAAAGTTACTATATTGATGTAATTTTTATTGGTACGCTTTAATTAATTATTCAGGGGACATCACAGCCCTCCTGTCTTCACTTTCTCACAGTTACACACACAGTTAAGAGTGTTTCTCAACGGCAACACATTAAAACACAACATCTTTTATTCAATAAAAATAAAATCTAATGCATGTTGATTACCTTTTTCTAAGGTTTCATTCATGATTCATTCGTCTTGTTCCAAGGTTTTTTATTTATTTGTTTATTTTTTTTAGCTGTAGACCATAAAGATATTTTGAAAATAAGTGCATGTCATTTATCTCAAATGTTTTATTTTATTTATTTTAAAAATAGATATATTCTCTTCCCTCAGCTGCTGTGAAGAGGTGGAGTCTCTGAGACTGATGCAGCGATGGCAGAACACATGAAGCTCGTTCCAGGAAGAGATGAGGGTGGAGGTTACAAGAAATGAGCCAAACTACTGTCATGTGTTTAGGGATAGTTCACACAAAAATGAATAGTCATAATTTTCTCACCCTCATGCTACGATCATAATCATTTTTCCTACAATGGCAGTTAATGGATTGTGAGATCTGCTTGGTTACAAATATTCTTCCAAATACAACCCCTGTCAAAAAGTATGGAATCACCTCTCTCAGAAGATGTTCATTCAAATGTTTAATTGTGTAGAGCAAAAACCAAGCACATATATGCCACAAAACAATTTTCACTCAACAAAACAATATTCTGGCTGTATAAAACACTTAAACAACAAAGAAAGATAACTATAGTCAATTACAACTGTTTTTACAGATCAAACAGAGGAAAAAAATATGGAATCACACAAATCTGAGGAAAATTATATGGAATCACCAAATAAAAACACTACTAGTACTTTGTTGCACCACCTCTGGCTTTTATAACAGCTTGAATTCTCTGAGGCATGGATTTAACTAATGACAAACAGTATACTTCATCAATCAGTCTCCAGCTTTGTCTTATTGCAGTTGCCAGATCAGCTTTGCAGGTTGAAGCCTTGTCGTGGACCATTTTCTTTAATTTCCACCACAGATTTTCAATTGGATTGAGGTCCGGACTATTTGCAGGCCATGCCATTGACATTATATGTCTTTCCTGTAGAAATGTTTTCACAGATTTTGCCCTATGGCACGATGAATTATCATCCTGAATGATGCTACCATCACCAAACATCCTTTCAATTGATGGAATAAGAAAAGTGTCCAAAATCTCAACATAAACTTGTGCATTTATAGAAGATGTAATGACTGTCATCTCTCCCATACCTTTACCTGACATACAACCCCATATCATTAATGATTGTGGAAATTTGCATGTTTTCTTCAGGCAGTTGTCTTCATAAATTTCATTGGAACGGCACCAAACAAAAGTTCCAGTATCATCACCCTGCCCAATGCAGATTCGTGATTCATCACTGAATATAACTCTCATCCAGTCAACCACGGTCCAAGATTGTCTTTCTTTAGCCCACTGAAACCTTGTTTTTTTCTGTTTAGATGTTAATGATGGTTTTCGTTTGGCTTTTCTGTATGTAAATCCCATTTCTTTTAGGCGATTTCTTACAGTCCGGTCAGTACAGTACAGTCCTTTTGCAACAGTGAAGATTTACCTTCTTTGAGAAGTTTGATAATCCTCTCCTTTGTTTCAACTGACATCTCTCGTGTTGGAGCCATGAGTTATGTCAATCATCTTGGTTCAAAACATCACTAATGTGTGCAAGCACTCGTTTTTAACTGCAGACTAATTAGCAGTTGTAATCAGATACAGGTGTTTGTTTTAGAAATGCAAAGTGCATGGTGATTCCATATAATTTTCCTCAGATTTGTGTGATTCCATATTTTTTTCCTCTGTTTGATCTGTAAAAACAGTTGTAATTGACTATAGTTATCTTTCTTTGTTGTTTGTTTAAGTGTTTTATACAGCCAGAATATTGTTTTGTTGAGTGAAAATTGTTTTGTGGCATATATGTGCTTGGTTTTTGCTCTACACAATTAAACATTTGAATGAACATCTTCTGAGAGGGGTGATTCCATACTTTTTGCCAGGGGTTGTATATTTGTGACAAGATTAATAAAGAATTATTATTTGAATTCATGTCGGTTCTATATAGTTAAAAATCATTTACACCACTTTGATTTTATAAATAGCAATGATTTCAAACATATTGACATTGACATCAACATTGAGAGGCGACGAGTCTTACACTGTGAACAGATGAATTGATTCTTCCTCTTTTTAATATGTGCGCTGTTTTCTGCCAACTGTTAACCCAGAGAGTTGAAATGCTATTGGGTAAAGTGGCAATGGCAGAGTCAGACATTCCAACACAGGACACACGTTTCAAAGTAGAATTACTTGGCTGTAGCATTGATTTTCAGAGAAACAAATATGTGAATTCAGCATGTTTCCTAAATATCTGGAAACACATCCTGGTGTTTTTATGCTGTAGTACAGTCTCAAAAAAATGACATACAGCACCTTTAATTGACTTTTCTGCTTTTTCGGTGATTACTCTTACCAGATAACCATTGAGGACGAGAAAAAGCATCTTTTATTGGTTGACCTTTATTAAACCAATACTGCACCTCTCTGCTAATTTCAGTGTTGTGGTTTGTTGGCAGCTCACTGACACTACGGTCTACGATTACAGATGAGGAGCACGTCTGACCTCTGGAAAACTCAGCATTAGCATTCGGACCATCAGTATCTGCGGAGCATTTACACTGACAAAACCCTTCAATATCCATAATGTTCATGGGCAGCAGTGGCAGGATGGGCAGTGCTCTTAAGAGTCAATAGGAGAGTGATTTATTGATGGCGCAAGCATCAGAGGGGTAAATGAGGCTGTGACCTCTGACCCAATCTCAGGATCATGTTGAGCAGTGCATGCTAACACTCCTGCGCCGTGAAGCCCCTCTCTGTAGACCAGCATATCAACTGAAACTCTTCCCCGTGCAGCAGAGGTCACAGAGATGAGTGCGCCAGTTTTGGAAAGGCTTGGAAGGCTCAATATTTTTAAAGTCAAGTTCCCTGGATTTCTGATAAAGTGAACACCTTGGAATGTCGTCTATCAGAACATCTGCCAGTTGCTTCAGAGACTGGCTTTGTGAAGCTCTCTGTGGCTGTTTTTGTTGAAACAGGTGATTGTTGAGGTTTGTGGTCACTTTCTGCATTCAATCTCTGTTTAAAAACAATCCTCCTTCTTAGTGTTCAATGTTCCTTACCAGTCACTTTCAGTTTTTGCCCAGTATTCTTCTTCTGGAATTAAATCAAAACACAATAAATATTAAGTGGCAAAAATACTATTTAAATATGAATCCTGCATGTTCTGTGTGTATCTGTGTGGATGAACAACATCCCTTAAACTGCTTTGAGAGTCACTTCATGAGCATCTGACCCTTTCCTTTGAGAAAACCTGTAACAGGTGTCAAAACAAAAATAAGGTTTAACTTGAAGAAACTGTGACAGAAATATATTAATGTAATCAAAGTACTCCTACTACTAATAAAATTATTATTAAAACATAATTTCTAAGGAATATTTACAAAAAAAATCATTTATCAGAATCTATTTACCAGAAAAATGTAAATACACAACACAGCATTTCTGAAATAAATAAAATAATAAATAATATTTTATACAATTTATCAATTAATCAGAGATGCTTCTGATTATTAACATTTTACGAAACCATTAAAATGGAATCCAGAAAATGAATGGAAAACAGAAGTTTGTAAAAAAAAAAAAAAACTCAAAGGGCCTTTAAATGTGATTTGTTAAACTTTTAATATATTGCTGTTAAATTGTTTAAGTCTCATGATTCCAGTGAATTGAACATGCTTTTGATTAACATTATTTAATTTAACCATTAAAACAGAGTCTAAGAAAAAAATATATAATCCAGAAAAATTAAAACAGAAAAAAAAATGCATTTGGATAAAAATCAAACCCATTTCATAGGGCCCTATATACTGCACTGATATTGTCAGGATATGCACGGGAAACAAAGGTAGGTGAATTCAGTACACAGTGTTTATTTGTGATTCAAGTGCTCGTTGAATACTTCATGTTTTAAGTGGGGGCATCCACAGGGGACTGGATCGTAGACAAGTGAGTACATTTGATTCAGGAGTGTCACAGCCACAGTTACAGATCGCTCATATTTGTTCTCTTTCTTTACAGATGCCGAAGTTAATTCCAGCTTGGGATAAACACAGGAGACTACAGAGACCGTTGGATCACAGGTAACGATAGTGTGTTCCGGGGTCCTGGGGGCAGGAGAGCAAGGACACAGGTTAGTGTACAAAAGGGTGAGTATACGTTACGTCTGGTTGGCAGTGATGTGTCAGGAGCTCAGGAGACAAGTGCGTAAGGTCTGTACCTGTTGGAGCCTTGACGGAGAACTGAAGTTGGGGTGAGTATCTTATAGTGCTCTGATTGGATCATTAATGCGGAGCAGGTGTGGCTGGTTAGAACTCAGGGGAACGTGAGTGTTGTGGATTGGCTGAGACTGGGCTTGCCTGATCCCTGACACTACCCCCCCCTCCAGGGTCTGCGCCAGCGGACCTAGCTCTCCGACGTCGTGGAGGACTGCCTCGGGGTCGAGGAACGGGTCTTTCCGGATGATGGGCATGGAACTCTGTGAGCAGATTGGGGTCGAGGATATCTTGACAAGGTAACCAACATCTTTCTTCTGGTCCATAATCTTCCTTGTTCACTAAGTATTCTAGCCGCCCACCACGACGTCTTGAGTGCAGAATCTCTCCCACTGTGTAGATGGGCTCAGCGTCAATGGGTGGTAACGGCGGGTTGTAGTCAGGGACCGGGTCTGCAGAGGGAACAGAGACAGGTAAGTGATGGGATTTAACAGAGAAACATGAAAGGTGGGGTGTATCCGGTATTGAGTCGGTAAGTACCGGGTTTATCTGTCGCTCCACTGGAAAAGGTCCTATGTACTTAGGGTTTAGTTTTCGGCAGGGTTCTTTTAACCGGATGTCCCGTGTTGAGAGTCAAACCAGCTATCCAGGTTGATATGTGGGATTTTGACTGCGGTGAGTATTCGTAAAACATTGGTGATGGTTTACAGCCTGCTGGAGATGGTGATGTGCCTGGTTCCAAACCCTCTCACTGTTCTGGAACCAGGTGTTCACAGTGAGGACCTCGGATGGCTCACCGGACCAGGGAAACAGAGAAGGTTGGTAGCCTAGAACACATTGGAAAGGAGTCAGGTTGGTGGATGACTGTCGGAGTGAGGTTTGTGCATATTCTGCCCAGACCAAGTAACGGTTTCAGAGGTTCTGATTTTGATGGCAAAAGGTTTGAAGGAAACGACTGATATCTTGGATTTTTCGTTCTGTCTGTCCATTTGTTTGGGGGTGACAGCTGGAAGTGAGATCCGATCCGATCCGATCCGATGTCCTCCGGGATTCCAAAGTTATGGAACACACGTTCAAACAGGAGCTCTGCTGCCTCAAAGGTTCTGGGTAAGGCTTTCAAGGGAATTAGTTTGCATGCTTTAGAAAATCGGTCTATGGCTACTAGTATACAGGTTTTACCATCTGAAACTGGGAGATCCGTGACAAAATCCACTCCAATGTGGGACCAAGGGCGGTGTGCAAGAGGATCAGTTTCCCAGTAGGTAGTTGTCGTGGAACTGTTGTCATGGCACAAAGGGCACACCCTCGGATGAATTCCTGGACATCTTCCTGCATTCTTGGCCACCAGTATTTGCATTGTAATGAAGCAAGGGTTTTATTGACCCCGGGGTGACCTGTTCCTATGGAGGAGTGTGCAAGGAAGATGAGGGGTCTACGATGATCTTCGTATACATAAACCTTACCAGGTGGGCATGCAGGTGGGATGGGCTGGTGTTGTGATTGTTCGGGGAGTATTTCATCTAGGTCCCACTGGATGGGGTTGACAAATAACTTGGGGAACAACAACAAGGGTTCTGGTTTTTATGGGGTCTCTTCAAGGGTGTGGAGGTAGGAGTATCAGCTTTCGTGTTCTTGGATCCTGGACGGTAAGCTATTTGGAAATGGAACCTGGTAAAGAATAAGGTCCACCTGGCCTGGCGAGGATTGAGTCTCTTGGCTTCCTTCAGGTATTGAAGACTCTTGTGATCTGTTAACACGAGAAATGGTTGTTTGGCCTGTTGTGGAGGCGTCCACTTCTACGATGAACCTTTTCTCTGGGTCTGGGTGTTGGAGCAAATGAAGCTTTTGCGAAGGCGGTTTTTAATGTTTGGAAGGCCAGCTCAGCTTCGGGGTTCCACTGAAGGGTTTTTGGTTTCCCTTTTAGGAGAGACCTGAGTGGTGCGGTCATCATACTATACCGGTTAATGAAGCAGCGATAAAAGTTTGCAAAGCCCTGGAACCTCTGAAGCTCTTTGATAGACTTGGGAGTTGGCCACGAAGTGATCGCCTGTGTTTTCCGGACATCCATCTTCACCCCCATTTTGCTGATGTGATACCCCAGGAATTCGATGGAAGTTTGGTGAAATTTTATTATTATTATTTATTATTTATGTTTCAGCTTTTACAAATAAGGAAAACTCTCTGAGTCGTTGAAGCACTTGGGAGACGTGACACTGATGATCCTTTTCATTGGGAGAGTAAATGAGTATGTCATCTATGTAGACGAGGGCAAAACGGTTCAGGAACTCACGTGAAACCTCATCCATGAAGCTTTGGAATACTGAAGGGGCGTTTACTAGACCACACGGCATTACCAAGTATTCGTAGTGCCCAGTGGGGGTGATGAAAGCTGTTTTCCACTCGTCTCCCTTTCGAATTCTGACCAGGTTGTATGCGCTCCATAAGTCTAGTTTGGTGAAGATACAGGCATCCCGGAGCTTACAGATATACAACATAAAGAAAACAGACAATGAAAATATGAATAAAACAATCACAACGTTTGTTTTTTCACTGTTACCTACAGAAATGATATTTACCCCATAATAATGGATGTTCACATTATTTTGTCCAACCCCTGGAAAATTCTTAGTGATTGTGCTGATGGTAGTCGAGTAGATTTAAACAGTTGTAAAATACATACAAAAATTAGTTTAATTAATCAAGGCATGTTTTAATTTTTCACCAAACAATAATAATTAAACTCTCTAACTCAATACAGTGACTGCCCTTATTTTATGGGGAAAAAAAAGAAAAGAAAAGAAAAAAAGTACACTACAACCAAACATGAGAACAATACATAATTCGTTCAGGTTGTGTCTAAGCTGCTGTGAGTAAAGGTGTGGACATAATTAGCACATTTTCAGGAAAATGAAGCACAGCTCACACAGAAGTCACTTTCAAAGCAATCAGCTTTCTGTTGGTCACCGTGGTGAAAGCACATGACTAACTGAACTCTCACACAAGATTTGAGACTGCATGCACTTCATTTACATTTATGCATTTATCCAACGCTTTCCTCTGAAATTACTTTCAAAACAGAAGAACCAACAATTCGTCACTGAGCCAACAATATTCAGAATATACAATTTCAGGTTTATTATATGTTATGAATAGTTTTGTTTTTAAAAAGGGGGTCAATTTTAATGGAAATGGCTGTATTTCACCTTCAAAATCTCCCAGACCAACAGTAAGTGTGGCGGCAGATTGCATCCTGAAAGCATTGAGGACAGACAGAACAAAGTCTCAGAGCGTGCAGTGAATACAAGCAGACAGTGTGTGAGTGTTAAAGAATAAAGCGTGTGTGGCTGCAGAGCTGGCGTCGAGCCCCGCTGCAAACACAGGCCTGGCTTTACAGCTTCATCTACAGCTCTGGAGCTGTAGAAGTGTATGAAGCGTTTGGTCTCCTCGAGGATGGTCACATCCCTACACTAAAGCAGTTGGCTGCACTTTTCATTGACTGCCTTTCAACAAAAGTCATATTAATTCACTTGAACGGAAACGTGTCCAGCGTGTCCTTGTAGCAGAGTGGAGCTGAATTTGGCTGTTTAATTAAATAATAATAATAACCGATTTTAGGAACCTTTTTTTTAACCTGTGAGGCCTTATGAAGGGTATCTGTAATTCTCCTGGAGAAAACTTTAACCCGCGAGGTGCTAGATGAAACCACAGTGGTGTTTGCAAGACTCAACACTTATTTATCGCCACCATAGACGCTCTTCTTCCAGCACTTTCACACTCAAGTCACATGACAACTTTCAAAAGCATTAATTCAATTCAGTTCAAATCAATTCAATTCAAGTTTATTTGTATAGCGCTTCTTACGATACAAATGATTACAAAGCAACTTTACAGAAAATTATGTTTCTACAATATTTAGTAGTAGCTTATAAGTGGTGACTGTCAGTTTTTTTAATTACACATGACAGGAATTTTCAGAAAAATTAATACAAGACGTAGTCAGCCAGACGATGAACATTATTAACAGCAATTATTCTATGATGCAGTCACACATGTAGCAATAATTGTTAGTTCTGTTGTTGATTCAGGGTCAGCATCATCTGGGGTCCTCTGAGGGGTCAGCATCATCTCTTCTCAGGTGTTCTGGATCCAGACTGGAGCTTGTGTAAATCCTAGTTACCACGGGATGAAGATCCAGCAGAAACAGAGAAACAAGCAGAGACATCATTAGCATAGCTGCTGATCCAACAAAGTAAAATTAATTAGTTTAACCCAAGCTAAAGAATAAGAATGCACATTTGATCAGATACAACTGCAGTCACAATTTAAGAGATACATTATTCGAATGCTTGGCGAAAGAGATGCGTTTTTAATCTAGATTTAAACAGAAAGAGTGTGTCTGAACCCCGAACATTATCAGGAAGGCTATTCCAGAGTTTGGGAGCCAAATGTGAGAAAGCTCTACCTCCTTTAGTGGACTTTGCTATCCTAGGAACTACCAAAAGTCCAGCGTTTTGTGACCTTAGGGTGCGTGATGGATTGTAGCGTGGTAGAAGGCTAGTTAGGTACGCAGGAGCTAAACCATTTAGGGCCTTATAGGTAAGTAATGATAATTTGTAACTGATACGGAACTTCATAGGTAGCCAGTGCAGAGACTGTAAAATTGGGGTAATATGATCATATTTTCTTGACCTGGTAAGGACTCTAGCTGCTGCATTTTGGACGACCTGTAGCTTGTTTATTGAAGAAGCAGGACAACCACCTAGAAGTGCATTACAATAGTCCAGTCTAGAGGTCATGAAAGCATGAACTAGCTTTTCTGCATCAGAAACAGATAACATGTTTCGTAGCTTGGCAATGTTTCTAAGATGGAAGAATGCTGTTTTTGTAACATGGGAAATATGATTTTCAAAAGACAAGTTGCTGTCCAATATAACACCCAGATTTCTGACTGTAGAGGAAGTAACAGTACATCCGTCTAGTTGCAGATTGTAATCTACAAGATTCTGTGTGGTGTTTTTTGGTCCAATAATTAATATCTCTGTCTTATCCGAATTTAATTGGAGAAAATTATTTGTCATCCAATCTTTTACATTTTTAACACACTCTGTTAGCTTAGATAATTGGGAAGTTTCATCTGGTCTCGTTGAGATATATAGCTGAGTATCATCAGCATAACAGTGGAAGCTAATTCCGTATTTTCTAATAATATTACCAAGGGGCAACATGTATATTGAAAATAGAAGGGGACCTAGGACGGATCCTTGTGGCACTCCATATTTTACTGATGATAAATGAGATGACTCCCATTTAAGTAAACAAAATGGTAGCGATCGGACAGGTAGGATCTAAACCATCTTAGAGCCTGCCCTTGAATACCTGTATAGTTTTGTAATCGATCTATGAGTATGTCATGATCTATGGTGTCGAACGCAGCACTAAGATCAAGTAAGACTAGAAATGAGATGCAGCCTTGATCTGACGCAAGAAGCAGGTCATTTGTAATTTTAACAAGTGCAGTTTCTGTGCTATGGTGGGGCCTGAAACCTGACTGAAATTCTTCATACAGATCATTTTTATGCAGGAAGGTGCTCAATTGAGCAGACACAACTTTTTCTAAAATTTTAGACATAAATGGAAGATTTGAAATAGGCCTATAATTTACCAGTACACTAGGATCTAGTTTTGGTTTCTTAATAAGAGGCTTGATAACCGCCAGCTTGAATGGTTTTGGGACGTGACCTAAAGATAGCGACGAGTTAATGATATTGAGAAGCGGTTCTTCGGCTACAGGTAACAGCTCTTTTAGTAATTTAGTGGGTACAGGATCTAATAAACATGTTGTTGGTTTAGATACAGTGATAAGTTTATTTAGCTCTTCCTGTCCTATATTTGTAAAGCACTGCAGTTTATCTTTGGGTGCGATGGATGAAACTGAAGTGTTAGATGCTGTAGAATCTACATTCGCTATTGTATTTCTAATGTTATCTATTTTATCAGTGAAGAAATTCATAAAGTCATTACTATTTAACGTTGGTGGAATATTTGAATCAGGTGGCGTCTGGTAATTTGTTAATTTAGCCACTGTGTTAAATAAAAACCTTGGATTGTTTTGGTTATTTTCAATGAGTTTGTGGATATGCTCTGCCCTAGCAGCTTTTAGAGCCTGTCTATAGCTGGACATACTGTTTTTCCATGTAATTTTAAAAACTTCCAAGTTAGTTTTTCTCCATTTGCATTCAAGACTACGAGTTTCTTTCTTGAGAGAGTGAGTATTACTGTTATACCATGGCACAGTACGTTTTTCTCTAACCTTTTTCAATTTGATGGGGACAACAGCTTCTAAAGTATTAGAGAAAATAGTGCCCATGTTGTCAGTAATTTCGTCTAATTCATGTGTATTTTTGGGTACAAATAGCAGTTGAGACAGATCAAGCAGGTTATTTGCGAATCTGTCTTTGGTGGCTGGAACAATAGTTCTGCCCAGACGGTAACGCTGAGCCATAAAGATAATATTTCAGTGATACTGAACCTTTTGATCATCAGTATTTTTTTATTTGTTTTCATTTAAATATTCTTAAATGAAGATACACTTACTGGAGTAGGCATAAGATAATATGCCTTGTTTTGTGATTACTTGATTAAAAAAAGTTATGTGGGTTTTTGATTAAAACAAGAACAAATATCTGCCAATGGGCTCAGAAAAATCTATTTAATTAAAGGGGAAAAAAATTCTCATTTACAGATATTTGATCGTGTTGTAAGCACAAACTCAGTTTATTTTGCTCTGTCCTGTTTTTGATAAAACAAGACTTCAATATACATTCAATTTGCATTGTAAGTAAAATTATCTTGATTTAAGGATGTTTAGATATTTGTAACTCAACATATTTTATTTATTTTCAGTTCATACATCATTTAAAGCCATGACTGTGTTAATTAAAGAGTAACTAAACCCTAAACCAACTTTTTTTAGTTAATGATCTATAAGAATGGGGCTTTATTAGTGCTGTTCATTGATTCGAGTAACTTTTTTGACATTTGAGTATAAAGTGTTTTAATTCTACAATATATGGTGTAAAAACGTGTGAGTGCTGCCCTCTTCAGGTTGAACGGTGGCTACTGCAGTTGATTTTTCCTATTGGATGCTGCGGTGGCAAGTGACGTAAGCAGTGGCAGGAGTTAAGAGCGCAGTTTGAGCCAGCGGCTCGAATTGATATGAACAGACACCTCGACACCCTCCACTTCAGGTAAAAGTGGGGGAGAAAAGTCCTCTACTTCAAATGATCACTCTGTTGCAAAGCTACTTGCGTCACTACAGTCACTCTCCATTTTAGCGTCTCTGACAGCAGCTGTCAATCAATCCGTCACTGCGGGTCTCAGGATCACGCCCCACGCACTCAGCCCCGCCCTCGGTTCGTCCCCTCTATCTCCGCTGTGATCTGCCCACTTTTCAGCATTTTTCAAATATTGCCAGTGGGTGGAGTCAGGCTCTGACCAGGGGTTTAGTTACAATTTAAAGACTTTCTGCTGTGATTTAAGACACTTATAAGGCCTTAATTTGTGGAAGGGTGAATTAGGCCTTTTTAAGACAGCAGAAACCCTGCTCAAATGCTCAAATCATTGCTTTATAAAGCAACATTACCCAAAACCCCTGAAGGACACAATGTAATTAAAGCGCAATGTAGATGTGACTTACAGCTCCAAAAGTTTGGGGCCTGATGGACCACTCCAGTACCGTCATCATCACGCACATAGTTATCCAGCACAACCGAGAACGCACCACTCTCCTTACACTGAGAAGAAAAACAAGCATTTATCACGACCACCTCGGACATTATAAGATGGAGAGCTTCATGGAGAAAGCCTTCCTGACTAATGACCACATTAGGAGACATGGATTGGTGAATCAGAATCAGAATCAGAATGTTTTATTGTCATTATGCTCACACATAACGAAATTTTGTGTGAGACTCTCGGCTTAAAACAGTTATCATACAAAAAATGACACAGCAATTATATAAACACAAGCAATATATAAATATAAAATAGAAATAAATACCTCAAGTAAACACCGGACACCAGAATACATTCAATAGCAGCAGAGTAAATATATATACTAGAGTATTAAAATCAAGTAGATTAAAAACATAGTGCAGCAATGCAAAACAATCAGAGTTTTTGTATTCAAGTAAGTATTTGCATCAGTAGGAGTAGGGTGCATGTGAGCGAGTAAGTGTGTGGCTATATAGGGAGGTTGCATGTGTGTTTGACTGCGAGGGAATGGAGGGGGGTGATAGCTTTCACAGCTCTGGGGAAAAAGCTGTTTTTGAGTCTGGTTGTGGTGGTCTTGATGTTTCTGTACCGCCTTCCTGAAGGAAGCGGTACAAACAGTCCATTTCCCGGGTGGATGGGGTCGGCCACGATTCTTCCTGATTCGGACAGCATATATCGTGTCCAGGTCTTGGAGATGGCAGCCCACAATCCTCTGAGCAGTTCTCACCACCCGTGCCAAGTCCTTCCTTTCCTTTGCAGTGCAGCTGCCATACCACACCATTGCATTTAAGCAAAGTATGCTTTCTATTGTAGCACTGTAGAAGTTCTTGAGCAGCTGAGAGGAGAGTCCAGTACGTTTTAACTTCCTGAGGAAGAAAAGACGTTGTTGCGCCTTCTTCACCAGGTGTGATGTGTTGACAGACCAGGACAGGTCAGATGAAATATGGACGCCCAGGAACTTAATACTATCCACACGCTCCACTTCATCCCCCCGTATGCAAAGAGGAGCGTGCTTCGTCTTCCTGGACCTCCTGAAGTCCACTATGACCTCCTTGGTCTTGTTGGTGTTCAAAATAAGATTATTTGTTGAACACCAATGTATCAGGTGCTGGATCTCCTCTCTGTATTGAGTCTCATCATTGTCAGATATGAGACCCACCACGGTGGTGTCGTCTGCAAACTTCACGAGCGTGTTTGTGGAATGAATAGCAGAACAGTCATGAGTAAAGAGGCTGAAGAGGACCGGGCTGAGCACACAGCCCTGCGGTGTTCCAGTGTTCAGGATCAGGGTGGAAGATGTATAGTTCCCTATCCTCACCAACTGTGGACGATTTGTGAGAAAGTCCCTGATCCAGGAACACAGTGAAACTGATAGTCCCAGGTTGTGGAGCTTCAGCACCAGCTTATCCGGGAGAACAGTGTTAAAAGCTGAGCTGAAGTCCACGAATAGCATCCTAACATAAGTGTTGGGGTGCTGCAGGTGTGTCATGGCTATATGGAGTGCTAGCGAGATAGCATCCTCCGTAGAGCGGTTCTTCCTGTAAGCGAACTGAAGGCTGTCAAGTCCAACAGGGATAGCATCTCTGATGTAATTAAGGAGGATCCTCTCAAAACACTTCATAATTACCGGGGTTAGGGCAACTGGACGATAATCATTGAGGCATGTGGCGACTGATTTTTTGGGTACAGGCACAATGATAGAGGTTTTGAGGCAAACAGGGACCATAGAAAGCTGCAGGGACAGGTTGAAAATGTCCAGGAAAACTCCTGCCAGCTGGTCAGCACATGATTTCAGAGCCCAACCCGACACCTTATCGAGTCCTGCATCCTTGTTGATATTGATGTTCTTTAGGGTAGAACACACTTGGTGCCGCTGCAGGACTAGGGGCTGGTGCTGCTCCTCTAGTTGGGGGAGGTGTACAGTCTCTCTGCTGCTCACTGAGTCAAAGCGTGCAAAGAAGCTGTTCAGGGTATCTGGCAGAGTGGGGTCATGGCTGACCTGCCGGTCACTGTGCTTATAGTCCGTAATGGTCCTTATACCTCTCCACATATTACGTGGATTGTTGTTGTTGAAATGCTCCTCAATGCGCTGTTTATATCTGAGTTTTGCTAATTGGATACCCTTTTTCAGTTCTTTCCGGGCCCTACTGTAAGCCAGCCTGTCTCCTGACCCGTAAGCTGCGTCCCGGGCTTTAAGCAGGTGCCACACTGTGCCGTCCATCCATGGCTTCTGGTTGGGAAAAACCATAATGGTCTTTGTGGGCAGGACAACATCAGTGCAGTAATGAACATAGGACAGAACAGCAGAAGTATATTCCTCAAGATTAGCGCCCTGTTTGAACACATCCCAGTCTGTATGCTCGAAACAGTCTTGTAGTGCTGAGGAGGCCTCCTCAGTCCAGATCTGCACAGTTCTAGTAGTGGGTTTAGTCCTGCAGATCAGAGGTTTATAAGCCGGGATCAGCTTCACTGTGATGTGATCTGACATGCCCAGGTGTGGAGCTGCATGAGCTTTGTATGCTCCCGGAATGTTACAATAAACCTGATCCAGTGTATTATTTTCTCTGGTTGGAAAGTCAACGAATCTGTAAAATTTGGGAAGCACTGATTTCAGTTCTACATGGTTAAAGTCCCCAGCTACAATCACAGCTGCCTCTGGATTAGCGTTCATCTGCGTGCTAATCAGACAGTACAGCTCCTCCAGTGCTAATTTAGCATTACCCCTCGGTGGTAAATAAACTGCTATGATTATAACAGAGCCAAGTTCTCTGACCAGTTTGAACGGTCTGCACTTCACTGCCATATATTCCAGATCAGGGGAGCAGAATGTTCCAATAAGACTAGTAGCAGTACACCACAAGTTATTAATGTAAAGCACCAAACCTCCGCCTTTGTTTTTGCCCGAAGCTGCGGTCCTGTCGGCTCGGAACAGAGAACGCCCCGCTAGCTCTACCGCAGCATCGGGTATGTTGTTATCCAGCCAGGTCTCGTAGACGATCGCCACACAGCTGTCCATCCTCCCCGAAGCGAACCTCAAGCGGATCTCGTCCAACTTGTTGGTGAGAGACCTGGCATTCGCGAGGAGAAGGCTGGGCAACGCCGGTCTGTGTGGATTAGCATATAGCCTAGCACGCAGACCGCTCCGCTTACCCCGCTTTTGTTTACGGTGTCTTCTGCGTCTCCTGAGCCACAGAGGGGGGGTAGTGAAAGCCCCGATGAGCCGCTGTAGCTTCGGTGGTATAGAATCCAGCTTTGGGGGTGCATAAAGTCCCGATTTTTTCCCCAACTCCAACATTTCAGCCCGCCCATATTGTATTTTTTTTGCAAGTCCTTGAATAAGCAACGAAAACACATACAAAACCATACAAAAAAATAAAAAAAGCCGAGAGCTCCGAGCCGCTGCGTGCACACGCGCCGCCATTTCAGTTTTTACTGGTTACTTAGAAGGTGCATAGATTAAAACAACAGAACTGAGCTAAAGAGATCAGCTGATTGTAATGCTAATGCTAACATATTTTTTCAGATACAGAAGTCTCAGCATTCTGTCATTGTTTCCTCAACCTATGTTCCTTTTTAAAGAAATGTAAGAGTTTGAAACAGTCATTGAGACGGTGACGCAGCATTACAATGCTTACCTTGATGAAGTACTCAAAAAGAGGCTTGTATTTTTTGCCCTTTAGTGTGTTGTCAGGAAATCTATAAAAGAGCAAAACACACGTTATCAAAACTGAACTACAGCCACAGAGCAGATAGAGAATTACACTGAAGGAGGCGAAACACAAGACCACAATGCCAAAAACTCTCCTTGACCTTTGAGAATATGAACATTTATAAGGGGCTATGACTGATCAATACTGAAGGAGCAGGTGGGAATTTAACTTGGACTATCACTCGGGTTATTAACAGACAGTCTCAGTTGGTTTGTGAGCCAATTCAGACATCAGCTAATCCTTATGTTGCTCCAAACCCGTATGACAGGGCTATTCAATTAGTTTCATTCGAGGGCCGCATTATCAAATCGAAAAGTTGAGGTGGGCCGGTGGGTTGGTTTGGGGGTTTATCTTATTTATTGAAACATAACAGTTTCAATAAATAAGCTAAAGTAACCCTAAAGAAGTGTGGTATTTACTTGGAAATGTGGTACCCAACAGTATGCAAATATATAAAACCATAATAAATAAAAACTTGATAATTTACAGCTGTGTACAACTATTTTCCTTGGAACAAATAAATTATTTATACAAACTTATAGCTGTTGGTGAGAAATAATAATTATTTTATTTATAATTGTTCTGCTTAAATGAAAATATTCTGACAGTGAGACTTGTTAACCACAGGCTCCCACTGTATAAAAAATGCCTAAACACAAGTTAAAAACTATACGCACCTTTACAAAGAAACTGACATAATTTCATAACAAGCATTAAATATATATTCCTCTACCCACCTAATAAAACTAATGCAATATAAATCACTATATTTACTATTAAACTATATAATATTATAGTATATATTTACTATATTTATTTATTACTACATAGTATTCAATATAAATATTGCACATTTCTGCCCAACCATGGTAAATTACTACAGTAAATGTGGTAAATGTTTGTAAGGGTGATTAGGGGATTTAAAGTCTTCTAATTTCGGTCATGCCACAATGTTTCTCCTGCTTTCCTCATCAGTCTTGTTGGGAATGTTGAGGCTGTTTCATCCGATTTAATACTAATTAAATCATCGAGTGATTTGTGGTTTGTAACAGAAATGTTTCTGTCGAACTGAAACGCTTCCACTGGTTGTCGCAACGCTGTTTAATATTAGTGTGTCCGGGACCGGGAGTAAACGCAACTCCGCGCTGGGCCGTGTTTAAACAACTAGTGAAACAACTGAAAACATCGCTATTTGTTGTAACTGTACTGAACGAGAAACCGCTTCAGATGATTCAGTTACGGAGCGGTCCGAATGAATCCGAATAGTTTTAGACCGTTATGCAAGCGCGTTTAGAAAGAATCGAACCAAAAGAATGATTCATTCACGAAGGATTGGTAGCCTATCGCTGGTTCAGTCTACATAAATTCGGGACACATATAATAACTGCTGAAATATTCACACGTAAAACGTTTCTCAGGTCAATCGGAGCGAAAAGAGGAGGAGGGAGGTTGGTGCCGTCGGGCCGCATGTGGCCCGCGGGCCGCCAATTGAATAGCCCTGCCGTATGACTTTCTACTGTAGAATCACCAAGAGAGAACTTGTGAAGAACATTTATGCTGCTCTCATTGGACATACAGTAAATGTGTGTTGACATTGTGTGAACACAACCACCCTATAATGATGGAAACCTGCCTGCTCGTTGATTTGAATCCCCACAAATCATAAGCAGTGTCTCAGAACATTCTGTCTGCAGAATCTGTAAAATGTGTCATCACATTGCTTAAGCCCCGCCCATGACTGTTGACTGACACTGCTGTATTAGCATAGACCCCGCCCTGAGTGAGCCACACACGATCCAACACATTTATCTTCAAGCTACAGCATTTGAAAGCAGCAATCAAGTTAGAAATGTCTTCTTATTAAAGCTACAGAAGTTATTCAGACAAGAGCAGCGAGTGATTTTCTGGTTTTATTTATTGTTTAGGTCATATAACAGGGTTGACTGCAGTAGGTACTGTATATTACACTGCTGTCACTTCATGCACAGCTCTAATATAAACCCATGGGTGTTTAAAGTATAATTGTATACTGCTTCAGCTTTGTTTTGAAGCTGGAAGCTTCAATCCTCATTTATTGTAGTTGCATGGAAAAGAGCGACTGGCGCAGTCTTCACAACGTCTTCTTTAGTTTTCCACAGATGGAAGGAAGTCACGCAGGTTTGTAACAACATGAGGGTGAGTGAAGGCACTGTTTTTATGCAAACATCAAGAAGTGCAGTGAAATCAACTCTACTGGAGCTTCTCATTGCAGTCACATCACCTCCTGCTGAAGAACATCAATCAAAAGCAGAGAGATATTAATCGATAACAGCAGTTTGGCTCAGGACTAATCCCACAATACCTCAGCTAACTGTTATCAGCCCCTCACACAGCACAGACATACAACACACACATTCAGCCTGGACAAGAGAAAGCCTAGGACCTAAAGTTGTAGGCAAAACTGCAGAGAGTAAAGCAGTATCTTGAGTGCTTTCCTACACATTGTGAGGAGGACACCCCATCACTGCCCTCGAAAGAATCAATGGAATACTTACGTGTTCTCCATAACACAGCTCAGGTGTTTCTGACCGTATCGTTCAGCACTTACAGATGGTTGATTATTACTACGCTTTAAGGCTGTCAGTTCTTTAAAACAATCAATCATTCAATCATCCTGAATCTTGTCTTCCTTCAGGAAACCATTTCTCGTTCATGTTCAAGGCAGTGCGAGTGCTTGGAGCAGGTCAGAAAGAGTACAGGACATCACTCAATCACACCAGTGCTGAGCTTCTTCAGTCGCGGTGTAAACACACGGCGTAACATTAGGAAAGAGCTCCAATCACGTCAGTGAAGCACTGGTGGTCCATTTGTTTGTATTTTAATAAATGTTAGCCAATGACAGCACTGGGAAAACAGTAGGCCTTGGCATTAAACTATCAATATTTAAAATATTAGAGGAATACAGAAGCTCACACATGACAAACACCCTGATTAAAAACAACAACTTTAAATTATGTATACACTATACTCATTTATTTATAGTTTCTTATTCATTTCATATCCAGAACATAAATGCAATATCGTGCTCATATTGTGCACTTGTTTCATGCTAGAGAGATGTTGAAGAATAAGGCTTCATTAATTTAAACTAAAAATAGAGTGATATTGTGAAATAACATTACAATTGCAAAATAAATGTGTGTGAATCTGTGTTAAAGTGTAATGTATTTCTGTGATGCTCCGCTGTATTTTCAGCATCATTCCTCCAGTCTTCAGTGTCACATGATCTTCAGAAATCATGATAATATGATGATTTACTGCTCTGTTATCATTCATTATTGGTGCTTGCCACTTTACTTGCGCTCTGTCCCTGACTACATTCATTAAAATGATTTAAATATTCTATTTTTTTTTTATCTACTTAAATGTATTAATTATCAAACATGGAAGCTCCCATATTTGACGCTACATTAAATTGGTCTGAACTTTCTAATGATACACATTGTGATAAAGTGTAACATGATGTGTTGTGTTTGCTCGCTGTGGGGTAAAGTGTGCCGGCTGTGTCTGTGGAGCATCATTGGTATTCAGCTGACTCTCTCCTGGGGCAGACTCACAGCGCCCCCTGCAGACGCCACCATAACTGGGTCATCTTTAGAGGAGACCCCTAGCAGCACAGCACAAAGAGCTATTTTTACAGACTAGGCTCTGCTAAAGTGACCCGATTTGAGGTTTGTGGTCTGCAGAGTCACCCATCCACTGCAGGCTCTGAGACTTCAACAACTTTCTATTTCCAACAAATGAGACGCTTTATTTCCTGAAAACTCTTCATTAGTTTTACTGTTATCTTCTCTCTTACATTCATTTTCTGTGAGGTTTGGGGCATTTTATTATTTTTCTAGCATAAAACATTAAATAAACAAAAAAATATTTATGTGACTAAATGTTGGTTTGTAGGGTTGTGGGTATTGATACCGCACTACATGTAATAATTTTCTTTTCAGCGTTGAGAATTGATCTTGATCAGTGAACTGAGAGTGTATTTATTTATTTGGATCCCTATTACCAATACCAAATAATAAAATGGAAAGATATAATTTACTTGTATTACTGTTTATAGAGTTAATAAATAAAATGAAATTATTCTTGGAACCTGGTTATTAATGTGTCTCAAAGCAGAAATCAATTTAAATGTGGTTCCACATAACTAGAGATTACAATAATCTGTATTATTCTTAAAAAGGAATTGAGGCCAATCTGAACCTTTGACCTTGATATAGATGAAGTTTTAAAAAAAGTTAATAAAATGATTCTTGTATATATACACAGTATAGACACATACATTATGTAAACACAAACTTTTATTTTTGATGGGGTTAATCGATATGCCAGCTCTACATCTAAAACAAACCGCATCGTTTAACCCTTTTGTGTCAGGATGCTGCCCTGACAGTCTTGTCCGTATGGTCTCTGGTCAATGTCTCTTTGTTTGTTTTGTGTCTAAGCACATGGTTCTGTCTCTGTGTCTGCCACGTGCTCCTCGCTGATTGTTTTCACCTGATCCTCATGTGTGCTGCTCTAAATATTGGGTTCCCTTGGCCTGTGTCGCTGCTGGTTCATTTTGGCATTTACTTGTTTCTTGGCCCAGAATTTTTTTTTTTTATCTCTTATCTAGTTATTTTATATCCTTTTTGGTCTTTAGTTTTGTTTAGTTTAAAAAGAAAGGAAAAATAAATGCGTTTTCTGCATTCTGATCTATTTTTGTTTCTCATTTGATTTAGGTTTTCATCTACTCTTGTTTAAGTGATTCCAGTTTTGGATCTTGGTTTTTGTTTTTACTCTTTGCTTATATCTTTAGGTAGTTTTGGTTATTTCTCTTGCTTTGTTCACATTTTAGTTTTCAAATGTCTGTTTTGTGGCATTTTGAGTCTCGTCTTGTTTGATTTGGTGTTTGTCCCCACTGCCTCAAAGCAGCTCCCCTCTCTCACGTGTCAAGTCTCTGGTCCCGTGAGTCTCTTCCTGGCGGCTAGACTGGTGACAGTGGAGTTTCATTTAAAGCTATGAGTTTCCTGTATCTGCCTGGCCCTTCCTCTGGAGCTGAGTCCTCTGTGCTCGAGCCCGTGGTCATCTTGGCCTGTCTCGGTCTGCCCTGCCCCTCTGTTTGAACGGTTTCACTGCAAATTCCCCCAACTGTTTCAGTCTACGTTTTAGTTAATAAATACCCTTGTCTGCTCATTCTGCATTTTGTTGTGTTGGGGACGTTTTTGTCCACTAGGGGGTAATGTTGAGTCTTAATTTGGCCACAACTTTCTGTGTTTTAGCAAATGGAATTATTTCTGGTGAGCTAAAATATAATCAAAAATCAAATATTAGTAGTTTTGATTAGGACTGAGGTTGATTAATAGATTTACAAAAAAATAAAAAAATTATATATATATATATATATTTTTTTTTTTTGTGTGTGTGTGTGTAAATCTATTAATCAACCTCAGTCCTGATGAAAACTACTGAATTTTTACAAATTCAGGATTTTTACTTTTTAATTGTAAAGTTCATAAAAGATGTCACCAATTTTGGGGGGGGGGGAAACACAAAATGACTTATTTTCAATCTAAAAAGTGATTGTGGACTGGATATTTCTTACCTTTTATCACAGTCTTGGGCATGTCAAAGATTAGTAACAAGATTGGCTTTGATGCATTGTTAGTTTTTGTGCAACATCAGATTGGAATTTGTTGGTGGCTGTTTTTGCCCCATTGACTTTCATTATAACGACATTTTTTTATTGCAAACCCATGACACCATAAAATCATGCATTCTTGATTGTTGGTGGTTTTCCCTGTTGGGAAGAGGTAAAATTAGTCATTTTTACTGTTGATCACCAGGTGGCACCATTAACCCTTACACCCTAGATACCAGTATGAGTCTTTAGAATAGGCTATTGCAGGTCATACCTCCTTCCTTATTCAGTTTTTCATTTGAATACATATTTAGACACTTGATTGTTATATGTGAACTGTAATAACTTACATCCTTTATTTTAATGATGCTCGTTAGTGAATGCAAGCAAATACTGAATTTAACCCAACTTGAAAATGGTGCTAATATATATATATATTTTTTTATTCCCTTATATGTACATTATTTAGGCTTACATCTGAATTGATACTGAGATCTGTATGAAATAACTGTATATTTGTTCGTGATTATTGTGCGCATCACTGAGAGCTGAAGAGTCTCTCACACACTTGATGTTTGAAGCCAAGTGCCATCAAGATCATGGTCTGGAATGACCTGAATTACACAGTTTAGAGTACAAATCTGATTTGCTTCATAGAGAAAAAGACTAATATTATTAGGATTCATGTGTAAATCTATAATGAACTCAAGTTTTGGAGTCACAATTTAGATATACAAACACTGTAAGACGTAAAGAAACTGATGAATACACGTTTGTGACAAATAAAGTGATTTGTTTTACTCTAAGACAGAAAGACACTTTCGTAGTAATTGTGTGGAATAAATGATGAATAAATGATGAACTTGGAGATTACACCTGAATCAGCTGACAGTAACAGATTTCTCAGAGCAAGAACACACACCTGAGCACAGCTGTGATGAGGTCTGTAACCTCATGAGGATGAGTGTGCTAGTCTCTCCAGTAAAGCCACTGATCATCAGCTCGTCTCTCACCAGATCCTCACAGCAGCAGCACCTTCAGTCTACATGCAATACAACAGTCAAACCAGACAATCAAGAGACTTGGTCAAAGCACAGCTTTATTGAGGACCGTGTGAAGTCTCTGGGGTCTGTCCTCATCTATTTGCAGGCCTCTCTCTTGGCGATGGTCTTCCTCCCCTTCTTGTTGTGTTTCTTGGCAAAGCGCATGTTCCTCAGGAACTTAGGGTCCACCTGAAACACAACGCATGCATGAATCAAACACATAAACCTGATGCCACCACAGCCAGTGCTCTGAACACACACTGCTTCCAGTCTCGCTGTTTCCTCTCATAATCAGAGGGAGCTTCGTGCTTTACTACTTCTGATATAAAACAGTCTCCGCTTTAAGATTCGGTCAACTTCATAATAAACTCAAAGTGGAGCAGAAACAATTCCCGTATTTTCCGCACTGTAAGGCGCTTCAGTGAATGGCCTATTTTAGAGCGGTGTTGATATATAGGGCGCACAGGATTTTAAAGTGCATAGAATAGAAGATCCTGCAGTCAAACGTGTGACTGGGTTTGTGTTACGCATCCACTAGATGGAGCTGTGCTAAAGGGAATGCCAACATTTAGACAGAGCGCCTTGATCCATATATTATGCGCTCCGGGTTATAAGGCGCACTGGCGTTTTTGGAGAAAAATAAAGGCTTTTAAGTGCGCCTTATAGTGCGGAAAATACAGTAAACTATTATCAGAGTGCTGATCAGATCAAAGTAAACCGCAATTTAGATTGGACTTTAATTCTTCGTCAAGAGCTATCAAGCATTATCGTTATAATGTGTATGATGAATAATAATGATAACAGGGTTCCTACACATTCTGCATTTCAAAATTCCTGCGTGTCCAGACTCGAATTCAGCAGATTTCCTGAACATATTTAACATAAATCATTCATACAGCATTATTTCCAGATTTATATTCAGTATATAGTATCTGTCAATATTTCTCAGTTTTTTTTTTAAAGTTTTTATTGATTTTCTTGCATGCACACAAGAAAGCTTTTCATGCCCTCAATAATCTATTCACATATTGACGGGAATATTTTGTTGACTTCTGAATTACATTTTCTCGTTTTATATACTATAAGCACTTTCCTCTGTGCATCACGGTCATCTTATCATGAAGAAACGAGAAGCACCTCTGGTATCAAGGCCTTATGTCCAGTCCAACATGACATGAACGGACCGATGGCACAGTACAGCTGTGTGCACGCTCCAAAGTCTGTATATTCTAGATTTGTGCAAAGGTCCTTTTAGATGCTCTGTAATACGGTGCTAAGAATATCCGGAGAAAAAAACCTGCATAATGAAAAAATTGCACCTTGAATTCATTCAGTCATGTTTGAAGGTCATAAAAAAAACATACTTTTTGTATGATACATTTATTTTAAATTAGATGTATAATTTTCTATTATTGAAATCTAAATAAGGGCAGAAGTCTGTAAATGCAAGTATTTTTGAATATTCTCTCAAGAGAGTCCTCTACAAAATGAGATTTAAGACAAATTATAAATTAAATGTGACCTTTTATGATTTCTTTGACAAAGTGCTGCACATTTCTTTGTGAAATATAAACACTATAATAATAAACTAATATAACACTTATCTAATACTACACTAATATATAAGTATCATTGCTCTTGTGTTGGGTTTGATTGCTTCTGTTGTCCTCATCTGGAAGTCATTTTGGATAAAAGCATCTGCTAAATGACAATATTTTAGGGCTGGGCGATATGGAGCAAAAAATATATCTCGATATCTTTACAGGAAAAATAACCCCCCAAAAACTACTGTAAAAACAAATATGCCAAATATTACATGTTTAGGGCCTTATGAAATGTTTTATTTTTTTCTTCACCATATGTTTTATTGTTATCTAATTCTGTGTTTAAGCAGGTGTAATTATTTAAATGCATAAAAACAACTTAATTTGTTAAATTTTTTTCTTAAAACAGCCTTGTGAAATGTTTTCCCCTCTGAAATTCTGTGTATTCACATTTTTCTGGTTATCAAATGAAGGCATAAAACATTCATTTAATTTATCTTTTAATTATTGAAAATTAAGCAAACTTTATTTTTTTGGTAAACAAAGGGGATTTACTATGAAAAATAATACATGGAAGATTACTAGACTACTAATCATTTTAATAGTAGTAGTAGTGGGCTATGTACATTCTGCTGAACAATAGGCTAGTAATAGATTTCTGGCATATACTTTTATTTTGCCGGGTTAACCGTTACAGTTCTGTGTATGTGATACTACAGTCTATGATGTGATATGATGCTAGTTTTACTCAAATCAAACGGTCAGATGCTCATGGAGTGACTCTCAGTGCAGTTCTGGAGATGTTCCTCATGTGTTCACATCCTCATTTATTGAGAGGACAGAAGCTGAAATCACCGGAACGTCACGCGCGCTTCCGGGTGTGGAATAAAACGAAGAAGCGCTTCTGCTCCATTCATTAACACAGACACGCAGAACATGCAGGATTCAGATTTAAATAGACTTTTCCCGCCTAATATTTACATGATATTCATATCGCGATTTGATGGGAGTGCAATGACCTACTTTTGATTAATTTATTTAAAACTTGACAAATTCCGTGACATTCCACGTTAAACTGTAAATTCCGTTTTAATGACTGGATTCCGCGATTCCGTCCGCGTTTTCTGCATCGCGGAAATCATAGGGCCCTACAGTAGACATCTGCCTGCTGTTCGCCCGACGCCTTAAAACCGAAGTATCTCCATATAATGGAGACAGTTGTCTTTTTTTGATACTAGTTCTGTAGCCTCCGGTCTGGTTGCGGACGATGCTATGTTTATGAGACAACACGCGAGGGGAGGGGGAACAAAATCAAGGAGGCGGGGGCGAGCACAGCACAGAGAAGGCAAACAAGCTAAGTGGCGGAATCAGAATTAAATATAAACAATATATCGATATATACGAAATGTCAAAATCCATATAGTGTTTAAAAAATATCTCGATATATTTTAAATATCGAGATATCGCACACCCCTACAATATTTAAATATAATATAATGTAAATAACAAAACTAAAATTTTAAAACAAACCCCAAATCAAACGAGTAATACAAATGCAACAAATCTCTTTAAATGTACAAAGAGCTTTGTGTGCTCTCTCCATTTAAAATGAGAGGCAACAACTGCATTTTCAACAAAGAAGCTGCATACATTCAACATGAGCAGCTTTAATCTAAATTAAGTTACATTTGAAGCAAAAACAATGGTTTGACTTCAGTTTTGTGAAACCACAGAAACAGCAGTCAAGCTGAACGAGACGCAGATTCACTCTCTGTCAGCAGGTGGAGCTTAAAGCGTTTCCCTGGTTACCGCTGTAAACAAAGCAGCGCTGCACTTACCATACAGTGTTTCCTTGGTTACCGCTGTAAACAAAGCAGTGCTGCACTTACCATACAGTGTTTCCTTGGTTACCGCTGTAAACAAAGCAGCGCTGCACTAACCATACAGTGTTTCCTTGGTTACCGCTGTAAACAAAGCAGCGCTGCACTTACCATACAGTGTTTCCTTGCTTACCGATGTAAACAAAGCAGTGCTGCACTTACCATACAGTGTTTCCTTGGTTACCGCTGTAAACAAAGCAGCGCTGCACTTACCATACAGTGTTTCCTTGGTTACCGCTGTAAACAAAGCAGCGCTGCACTTACCATACAGTGTTTCCTTGGTTACCGCTGTAAACAAAGCAGCGCTGCACTTACCATACAGTGTTTCCTTGGTTACCGCTGTAAACAAAGCAGCGCTGCACTTACCATACAGTGTTTCCTTGGTTACCGCTGTAAACAAAGCAGCGCTGCACTTACCATACAGTGTTTCCTTGGTTACCGCTGTAAACAAAGCAGCGCTGCACTTACCATACAGTGTTTCCTTGGTTACCGCTGTAAACAAAGCAGCGCTGCACTTACCATACAGTGTTTCCTTGCTTACCGATGTAAAAAAAAAAGCGCAACACTACGAAATCACATACTTCCATACTATATAGTAGGTGAAAAACAGTATGTGAAGCAAGTAGTATGTCCGAATTCTTAGTATTCGAAAAACAGTAGGCGAGATGTACCCGGATGACCTACTACTTCTGCCGAATTCCCACTACTCTATCCCATGAGGCCACGGGAGAGGACTCGTCATATTTGGAAATAACGGAAAACCGCGCCTTAGTACCTTATGGATAAACATTGTTCATCATGGTTAAAGTGTGCTTGTTTAACATAATTGTGACGATCCAAGGGGCTGTAGTATTTTATTTTGTCCAGCAGGTGTCTCGGGGTAACACTTTTTGTGTCTTTAGGTTAAGTGCTGTGACGCAGGTGTGGAAGATTGATTGTGATTAACCATGCTGTTTATAAGATGCTGGCTTTCTCACCCTCGGGAGGGAAGGAGATTGGGGCTTGGTCTCTACTGGTCTAGCTGTTTGGTGGTCAGGCGACATAATCCACGACTGACTTGTTGACGGTTTACAGATTGTAAACTGAGACGATTTTGTAAATTGAGTGTAAAAAAATCAGATGCTGTGCCTTAAGTTTGTTAAGGCTGCTTTCTACAGACTGCTCGTTAAATAATTTAATGAAATAAAGTTAAAAAAAAAATAAAGTAATTGAAACGAGTTGATTTACATTTTACTAGTGTTGATATTTTGATAAAAAAAATGTTGGATAACTTACATGGCAAACTATTGTTAATAAGTGACTCTAGATCATAAATCATCAGTAATGTGTGAATCCTGTTCTGATGTTACAGAGACTGATGAAGACTTCTTCACTGGAAACCATAATATGGAAAACCATAACTATACAGTAAGTATATAAATGAAAATTAATCTTAACTACACACACTCTTTACATGTATTTATGTAAGGATCATCACTGATATATGCTGTTTTTTAAATGTTTTTATTATAATATTAATTTCCAGGTATTCCAGTTGCTATTTTGTCAGTTGCCATGTGCTTAATAGCAAGTAACGTTTGAAGCACTTGTGTGCACACTGATTTAGTAGCAGTTTCCAATTGTTTTTAGACAAGCAACATCTTAACATCTGAAGAATGTTGTCTTGAGAATGGGTGCCAGACTTCAGAGAAATACCCATACACCAGGTCACATTTAAAATTATTATCTCTATTTAGTTTTCATTTCTACATGGATAAGAGCACAAAGCTTCAGACATATATATTATATAAGTAATATATATGTAATATATAATTATATATAATATAAATGTAAAAAGTAATAAGTATATATATATATATGTGTGTGTGTGTATTGTCTATAATGTATATATTATGTATATATTGGGTGTGTTTTTACAGATGTGTGTGTGTGTCTGTGTATATTTCTATAATGTATTTGTGTGTATTTATGTGTATGTGTGTGTGTATTTGTCTAAGCATTCATTCAAGTTTATTAATTGATTTATGTCCCTTTTGTTTCTTCTGTGTATTTTTATTTGTATTCATTTATTACAATAAATTAATTTATATCCTTATATAAAATCAGGTTGTCATTCTGTTCACAGATGTAGCTGCTGTTATTCTGAGGTAGAAAAATAAAAGCTACATTTATAATTAGTAAAGGATTTAAAATTTATCTGCAAACAGCTGACCAATGCCTGCTTTGAACTTTTAATTCAAATGATGCAAAAACGCAGATGAAAGCGGTAAGAATAACGAAAAACACCACCGATGTTCGCTCAGTAGTTTGGGCTCTTTAAATTTACACGCTGTTGTGACGACGTATGTCATGTGACAATGTCAACATGGCGGATGTAGTACGTCCGAATTCCATTCATACTACCCACATTCATACTATATAGAACATACTGTTCTAACGGTCGAGTAGTACGTTCAAATTCAAATGTAGGACCCAGTACGCAGTATGTGATTTCGGACGCAGCGAGCGTTTCCTTGGCTACCTCTGTAAACAAACCAGCACTGCACTTGTGTTACAGCATTCCTTGATTACCGCTGTAAACAAAGCAGAGCCGCACTTGTGATAGCGTTTCCTTGGTTACCGCTGTAAACAAAGCAGAGCCGCACTTGTGATAGTGTTTCCTAGGTTACCGCTGTAAACAAAGCAGCGCTGCGCTTGTGATAGTGTTTCCTTGGTTACCGCTATAAACAAAGCAGAGCCGCACTTGTGATAGTGTTTCCTTGGTTACCGCTGTAAACAAAGCAGAGCCGCACTTGTGATAGTGTTTCCTTGGTTACCGCTGTAAACAAAGCTGCGCTTGTGATAGTGTTTCCTTGGTTACCGCTGTAAACAAAGCAGCGCTGCGCTTGTGATAGTGTTTCCTTGGTTACCGCTGTAAACAAAGCTGCGCTTGTGATAGTGTTTCCTTGGTTACCGCTGTAAACAAAGCTGCGCTTGTGATAGTGTTTCCTTGGTTACCGCTGTAGACAAAGCTGCGCTTGTGATAGTGTTTCCTTGGTTACCGCTGTAAACAAAGCAGCGCTGCGCTTGTGATAGTGTTTCCTTGGTTACCGCTGTAAGTTTCATGTTACATGTAAACGATATTCTTCTTGTAGTTTCCTGTCAAAATAACAGCATTCCTTTTGGAATTCTTCAGCGTTTAAGAACTGCCTGGTTCTCCAGTTGTGGGCGGAGCTAATGCACAAACACCAATCTCATTGGCTGGCACTCACCTATTATCATCCCTGTTTTGATTTAAGCAAATCAGTTCGAGCGAACGCTCACAACCTGATTAATACTCATGAATTCAACAGCTCATTAATCCTTGGCACATTTTAAACTGTTCTTATAAGCAGGATTCATATCATATCATCATCATCTCATCAGTATTATTATTGTTAGCTTTTTATCCTTTTTTTAACAGAAACCCTGAATGACAAAAAAAAAACAACAGTTAGTCCTAAATTCAGGTAAAATGTCTGTGTGAAAATATGCATTCACACATACATGATTACAAAGTCTTAATTCTAAAGTTCTATCATTAAACAATACTTGATTATCAATTTATAATGCTTGACAATGATGTTAAGAGTGTACTTTCAAATATGTAAAACTTGTGCTATTTTACTATCTCTCTCTCTAAATATATATATATATATATATATATATATATATATATATATATATATATATATACAGTCTCTCACATTTTTGTTAATATTTTGTTATATCTTTTCATGTGACTGAAGAAATGAGACTTTGCTACAATGTAAAGTAGTGAGTGTACAGCTTGTATAACAGTGTAGATCTAAGGTCCCCTTAAAATAACTCAACACACAGCCATTAATGTCTTAACCCCTGGCCACAGAAGAGGGTACATCCCTAAGTGAAATGTCCAAATTTGGCCCAAAGTGTCACTATTTTGTGTGGTCACCATTATTTTCCAGCACTGCCTGAACTCTCTTGAGCTTCACAGGATTCTACTGGAGTCCTCTTCCACATCACAGAGCTGGTGGATGATAGAGACCTTGTGCTTCTCCACAGATGCTCAACGGGGCTTAGGTCTGGAGACGTGCTTGGCCAG